>NC_047515.1:33610894-33728394 GCF_902827115.2 Pseudochaenichthys georgianus
CCGACTCTGTTCTCCACAGAGACTCAAATACAGTTCTGTGTGTCCAGTGGAGCTCCTCTGTCTCTGGACTGACTCTGCTCCTCTGGCCATTTGCTCCGATTACTGCAAAGAGTGCAGGCAGTCCGGCTGAATTTGCAGGAATTGTCACACTAACTGGTTGACAACGGTTGTTATTAATATCTATTCCTTAAAACACAACTCCACAGACTGATAGACACCATTAAACGATTAACAGACTGGAAATATACTAAAAGGTTTGAAGCCCTGGACATTTTTGTTACATATGAATTCATTGATAAGCCAAATAATTGACGGAACCATCTTTCAACGAAATGTATTGAAATGCGAATCCACCAGTGTGATGATGGAGGCGTGTGGTGCAGTGGGTTGAGCGTTGGTGTTCAGTTCAAACTGGTTCAAACCCCACTGCAGTCAGCATGTTGTTGTGTCCCTGGGCAAGACACCCCAAATTGCTCCTGTGGGGATTGTCCACAGTATTGAGAATGTAAGACACTTTGGAAAAAAGCATCTAACAAGTAACATGTACAGTACAGTAATGTAATGTTGTTTTTCTTCAACAGGATTACCTGTTTGAAGGTTTAATAGAGAAGATGTGTGGATGTATTGACTGGGTGAACAGTAAAACCAAAGGCTTTAATCTGGTAATCCTTTAACACAATCTCATGTTAATGGTACTTTACATACAAAAGCAAACATCCAGTTATAGATAAACCCAATGAAGGAGCAAACAGTTGTGGCCTAATGATGTCTGCTGATAAAGTCCCCTACATTCCTTTCCTCTTCCAATGTCAAACCCTTGATTAAAAAGAGAACAAAACTAAAAGGGCCTGAAACGTATTACACACTAGCGGTTAATACAAAAAACACCAACAGAGAAAGAGGAAGTAGAGTGAACACGTTCAGCTCTGATGAAGGATGAGGTTCTCTTCCCTGGAAAGACACCTTGTCTTTCATGTTTATATTATCAAATAACCCCAAGCCATGAAGACTGAATCATCAAAGGATGTCAGAGTTATTGGAGTGCAACTTTTAGAACAGATGATATATTTAAAACTACAGCCAGGGAGAGATATAAAGACATATGTATCCACTTTGGGTTATGAAATCTAAAAAACATGACTGAACATCATGCTCCTGGTAATGCTATTGCATATCCTCCTGGGACCCGAGGAAAAAAAGTGTCTTCCAATTTCCTTTTTTTTGTGATTTCCTACCTATTTAGGGTTAAAAAACATCTTGCAATTTAGACTTTTTCAATTTAATTTAATTTTTAAATGTTACAGTATGTCCACTGTAGAGGACGTCGGGACCATTTTAACATTAAAACAATTAACAGAATAGACTATGTAACATATTATGGTTATAGAGTGATATTAATACAATAATACATTCACCTTTATTTAAAACATGAATAAGTAATTGATCTGAACTTTGGTGTTTATTTGGTCACTAAAAAACTAGTTTGGTTTTTGGTGAATCTTTCCAGATCTTCAAAGACTTTGTAGTCAATGTAGTGGGAAAGTACCTCATTGACTCCAGTCGGCACGGGCTGTAGGGTTTTATGGATGTGACCTCCATTTAACCTGCTCATAGAAACAAAGCTTGCATTCCTGAGGCAATTCTCATCTCTTTCGACTCCACTTCGAGCGATATAATGACTAACAAAGAACTGCTAACAGAGCACTTATATACTAATAAAGGACTGGCTTATCTTAAGCCAGTTGAGTAGCACTCGAAATGATTGGCTCTATGAAACCTGATGTACTCATATGATTCTGTTTTCCTCCAGGTTGTGTCTTCCTGGTCGAATGTACTTATTGTAAGTCGCTTTGGATAAAAGCGTCAGCTAAATGCAATGTAATGTAATTTTTCATGGCTCCACTTAAAATAAAAACAACAATAAGACATACGTGCTACTCTTGGCCCACAGAGGGCCATGTCTTTCCAGCTCGTCCCTATCTGTCTCTGTATCTATATGTGCGCTCATGGAGCCTCCTGCATCTTTCCCCCCCTTCTTCTTGACCCTCTTCTATCCCAGCTGTGAAATACTCATCTCTCTCATCATCTGAGAGCTCAAAATCTTAATCTCCCTGAACTATCTGGTACAGAAAATGTCTGCTTCAGTTCCGTCTCCTGCAACAATATTGGGTCATAAAGTCCATGAAGATAGTCCTGACATCCACTAGAATGGACATTTTTAAAAGAGCTGTTATTTGAAAAGTTGAATTATTTAATTGCTTTCAGAACTAATTATATAGTTCCTCACATGTTAATAAACAAGAACACATATGATTTTCATGCTAAACATTACAATTATTCAACAATATTTGACTTCTCCTCCTGCTTCTATAAAATGTTGTTTTGGGCATACCAGCCATTTTGGATGACAAGAAAGAGGAACTTCCCAGCTTTCAATTTTAACCAATGACATATCACTGGAAAGCCCAGGATGTCCTCTGCACAGCACATCAGGGATTGATAGAGTAACTAAAAGAGTAAATGGAGATGCATGTTTACAAAATGTCCACTACAGTAGACATTTTCGATGGGCTGGGTCCCAGATATACATGCTGATCAACCTCGTAGCAATGTGCATAGATTGCATAGCAGCTGGCCTTGTGAGAGGGAAATGAGCGGGTGGAGCAGTGTGATTGAAACTGATGCACAGCATACCTTGCTTTTTCATTCTTTCATCAAACTCACACACAAACGCACAGCAAACTACCAGGCTCCTTACCAGAAAGAGAGCGGTGCCAAAGATAATCCCATAGGTCACGACTGACTGATCCAATCTATGATGCAGACATCATGAATCGAAGTGAAAGAATGTGTGTAAAAAGCAGCCCTGAATTAGAACCAATGCTTCAAATGCTACAGATTCACTTTTTTGGGGGAAAATAAACCACACATGCTACTTGTGGGGGAAACTTCTGTAGCAATGGAGAGTCAGGACTTAGATACCCCTTTCACACCAAGGCTTTTCCCGTTCTAGCTCCGTGCTAGAGCTTTTCTGGTTCAGAACCGGTTCTTCGGTTCAGCTCCCGCTCTGTTCATACCGCTCAGAGCCCGACTGGTGTTGCAGCTGCTGCGTCATGACGTCACCATTTACGTCGCTGATTTTCTCCCCAACGGCGCTAACTACAACAACAATGGGGGACTGCGTCGGGTCGATGATCGTGTTGCTTTTAATTATACGAAGCCAGATTAAATAAAATAACGACTTCTCCAACCTTATACTTTTCTCCATAGTGCCGTGGTTTATTAATCTGTTTCAGCAGCATTTACCAACCGCTGCAGTGCTGGCTGCTCTTCCACGGGAGTTCTCCCGTTAACTCACAGCAGCGGCCGCTGTAAAGTATTCACTGTCAGACTCACACAAGCAGCTGATACATATCCCCAATTCCCCATAAGTGAATGTGTGTCCGTCTGAATTGACGCTGTTTGGCATCACAACGCTGTTATGAAAGTTTCTCTGGTATAAAATGGGCGATGTTAGCATAGCAACCGAAGCTAAACTGACTATAACTTGACTACTTGTTGCTATCCTATTGTGGCATAAGCCGTTTTCTACAGGCACATTTTACCGGCGTATTTTTCATTATGATTCTACTTGTGATAGTCGGACATGACAACCTGTGCAGCCCATGTATTGATTCCATCCGATAGCTGCTTTTACAAAACAACACGTCTGCCTCTCTCCACAATGATCAATAACAGTGAACAGATGGTCAAAGTAAGGTGCAAATAAACAGAATCCCAAGAAGCCTGGTTAGTGTTGCCTGACTTTACAAAGTGTGTGGTTGCGTTCTAGTCACTTTGCTCAGCACTACTGCTTGTTACAACTTTTATTTGCCGTACTCACCTTTAACTGTTAGCTCAAGTTAATCTCGCCCCCCCCTCCGACGTAAGCGTGACGTATGCGGTGCTTGCTTTCTAGACGGACAACTTTTTAGTGCTCGAAACAAACCGAATTCCGGAGCTTAGAGGCGGCTCCGCTGCGGTGTGAACAGGAAAAAACGGTGCTTTTCAAGCTCCAGCTCCGAACCGGCCCTGGAACCGCGTTGGTGTGAAAGGGGTTAGAGAGACACGAGGAAAGCTGGAGCTTTGATGGCAAACACTGATGATTTATTTGGAGCTTCGGCCGGAGAATTGATAAGACAGGTGGTGCGTCACAAGTTGATACAGCGGTTGCCAAACCAATTCTGAAGAACTCTTCTGCAGCTCGAGGTTTTAACTAGTTCGGAGTGTAATAATCAACATTCTTTATCAGTGAGACTAAACAATTATGGACCCTGAATCTAACTAGAGCTCTCGTCCATAGAAAAGAATGTGCATCAGGGAACCTACGTCCCTGAACAGTAACTACCTCATGGCGGCTTGTACTGTGTCATAGACTGGCAACAACAATGTGCCCAAGCTGCCCCTCCTTAAGAGAGATAGCAGCAATACCCAGGGCCGTAGAACTATGCCATGAGAAAAGAGACAGTACAAAGAGAAAACGATGAACTGGGTTGAAGGTTGAATACCTAAGCAAATTATTCCCTAACACTACTGAACTACATCACCAGAGAGGCCAGCATGCTTATAACCCCAACAGTGGAGTTGGCAGTCATGGTTTATCATACTAAACAGCCCCCTCCTGTGTGTGCACTTTTCTATACTGTGCTAAGAGGAGACTCTCCTGAAGCTGTCATATTTACCATCAGCCTGCTTTCAGCTGCTCTCTTCTCTGTGTCACACACTGCTACTGTAGTGAACACAGCTGTCAGCTCAGGTCACAGGCTTAATATATATATATATATTGTATAAGATGTAAAAAAAAAAAAAGTAAAAACAAAAGGGAGAAGGGGTCGGATTAAATAAGTGTAAACTTCTTCCGACCCCTTTTCGGACGTGTAATTAGCTAAAGTTTTGTTGTTTATTGTTATCAGACAATGATACTACAGATTATTCAATTATTATTTAAATATTTCGTTTAGTTATTGCATTCATTTGTATAGTACTGTATCATGTCTGTATCATCTTTTGTTTCATTTGTATTTTCTTTGGTTTTACACACTCGAAAAAAATAAATAAACTAAACTAAACTAATCACGAGGAGGACTCCCTCTCCTGTCAGGTGTTTTCAGGAAGGGAAGTCACTTCACATACCTCAACAACTTGAGTCATCCATGGTTGTAATATCCCTCTGAACTCTGGTGTTCCCTAATGGATGAAATTAAAAATAATGAAGAGATCCCTTGCCTTGAAATTCAAAGAGGAAAGTGACCCCGGGGATCCAAACGGTGTGTATCCAGAAGTAAAGCATGGTTCCTCCAGGTGCAGAAGCTCCACCCTCTGCCCGACTAAACTGTGTCTCCAGCGGGTAATTTCCAGAAGAGGAAGCGCTGCGGATATATCAGACCGGTGGAAGAATCAAAGCAGTGTGAACGCTGCTGAAGAACTCACGAGCTGGAGGACTGTGTCCTGCATGCTTCTGCTGCTTAACACGGAGAGTAGCGACCCCTACCAAAACACTCACTGTGTCCCCTGTGTGGTCAGTGTGTTTCCACTGAAGCAGCGTTTCGTGATTCACCACTGACAACAAAGCTGAACAAATCCGAAACATTTCATTCAGCCCCAGAACCTTGATTTCGCACATCGATGCTCTCGCCCTTCCTGCCTCTCACTGCGATTACTGCTGGACAGGAAAGTCAGTGAAGAACAGAGGGGAACCAACGTCAACAAACAATAATAGAGTCCCTGGTCAACAATGTGTATATAATCAACCCAGTCTCACGGCATTTCGTGTTCATCAACACGATTTTTAATCTATTCATTCGTGTTCACCATCACGATTTGCCCCTTTTTTTCGTGTTGCAAAGGACGATTTTAAAAGCAATGTATTTCTACTGGTAACGTGTTTCGTGCCTGCAGGCTGCAGCACGTCTTTTTCTCCGGTCGGGTCGTGGAAGACCGGAAGCTGTGTGGTTCATAAAAACATGTTCTTACTCAATATAAAGCCACAGTTATTGCTTTTATTTTAAATCGTATAATTTCGGACTTTTGTTGTCGTCTGTGAGGAAAATAAATGGGGCTCAGAGCCTCAGGATACTGAAATCTGTATTTTTTAAATCTTTTTTTCCTTCTAATTTGTTGTTCTTTTCAAAATAACACACTTTTATTTACTCACCAATAACACTCAATTATCCTTGCTTTTATTTATTGGTTTAATTCCATAATCTCGGGCTTTTTTGGCGTCCGTCAGGAACTGAATTTCAAAATAAATATAACCGGAAACAAACGTAGGCATTTCGAGCGATTACCCAAGATCCTCAGCTATGGTTTTAAGCTCGTTGATTGGATGTGTTAGCCGCAATGCATGCTGGGATTTGGTGTTTATATTATATGAAATCCGGAAAACATTTTAAAAGTATAAAATAATACCTAATTCCGAGTGCTTTTGCTTTTCTCTTTGAAAGTCATCACATAACGGCATTGTAATACACGGTTCGGCTGCATTACATATTACAGATCTGCCGTAGAACTTTCTTTATTTATAGCGCCCTGATGAGAAGACCTTTGGAAAAACTGGAAGAAATGGCGCCGAAACTGAATACTTGACGTGGATCATAAATATATCAACAATTAAACAACATCTTCAATTTCTCTTCACACAATACGTCTCCTTGCAGTATCAACACTAATTCGGCTGACTTTTACATTTGATCTAATTCATAGATAGGTTATATTTACACCATAACGGTGCACAGCTGAGAGAAAAGGACTGTAGTTTTCAAAGATATTACTGATTTTCTTTGAATGTAAGAATGTAAATACTGAGTCTGAAATAGTATAGCAATATGCTGTAAAATGATGTGAAAGCATGCATAAAACTATACATCTTCGGATGTTGTACATACACACTAATAATACAAAGTTATTATGGCTGTGTGCACCTCGTGTGTACCTCCTAGTGGTTAAAGCACGTTATTGAATTATTGTTTTATGTGTTATATTTGATTAAAAAAATATTAAGAGTACATACTTTCATAGGGGGAAAGTATAAATATAGAAATATAGAATATAAAAAATCAAGAAGATACTATAAGTTATCTCTACAATAAAACAGTTTAGTGCAGGATGTACACAGATATTAATAGGAGGAGGTGCAAAACAGAAAAACGGATTAACCTTTAAACATTACATATTAAATATTAAGCCTGACAAAGTAATTAACGTCTAATATATTGCTTTCCTGCAATGTTAACTATGTTGAAGCACTTATTTTAACTGATATTATACACATTAATTATACTCTTATGTATGTAGATAGAATAAGAAATGTGCAGAATATGACAGTTTAATGGTGGAGGTACACACATATTGATAGATATCTTGTAATGCACTGTTGAGGAACCTGTGACCCAAGTTTTTCATTCATTGCATAACTACACCGTAGTTGTGTATGATATGTCAATAAACCTTTGCAAATCTTGAAAGGGATGTGCAAAATAGCCATAATATACAGTCTTTAATTAACTATTAGTAGAGAATAACGAGTAATGAATATACTTTATTACTTGTTTCCATTCATGTCAATTGCAGATACATGTTTAGTCTTCTCAAGCACCAACTATCAAATATCTCTCCTGATTGTTGGCACTTGACAATCACCTTACCTGCATTTTACTCAGGTGTAACTAAAGTCTGATTTAAGGGTTGTTTATATTTCACATAATTAATCAGAATCTGCAAAGTAACTCAAATAAATGCAGTGGAGTAAACATACCAGGTTAACCTCTGAATTGTAGTGGAGTAGAATTACAAAGTAGCAATGAGCTGTCATGTGGGTATACGGCATTAATATAATGCTGCGCATTATGGACACAAGTGATTTTCACCCATTTATTAATTATATGTTTTACATTTGATAACACCAATGTGTTTAATACTGGCAACTTCTAATTGTGGGAAAACGAAAACGTTCAGTAGAGACGTCCCATAGAACATTTTGCGAAACACAATAGCCAGCATGTGTAGTTCTGGGGGGGCGTTCGATTCCAGTTTTGGATAGACTGGCGTGGTTTCGTTCCATTTCACACAGCTGTTTGACGCTCTGCGTAACCTTACGGGAACTGTAGTCCTAAACGATAGCTGGGGATTATGGGTAGTGTAGTGTCTTCGGCCATCCTAAACTCAGAAATGTTGACAATCGCAATGATGCTCGAAATGTCCCTTACAGGCCTACGTCTGTTTCCGGTTATTTTTATTTTGAAATTCAGTTCCTGACGGACACCAAAAAAGCCCGAGATTATGGAATTAAACCAATAAATAAAAGCAAGGATAAGTGTGTGTTATTGGTGAGTAAATAACAGTGTGTTATTTTGAAAAGAATAACAAATTAGAAGGAAAAAAATATTTAAAAATACAGATTTCAGTATCCTGAGGCTCTGAGCCCCATTTATTTTCCTCACAGACGGCAACAAAAGTCCGAAATTATACGATTTAAAATAAAAGCAATAATTGTGGCTTGATATTGAGTAAGAACATGTTTTTATGAACCACACAGCTTCCGGTCTTCCACGACCCGACCGGAGAAAAAGACGTGCTGCAGCCTGCAGGCACGAAACACGTTACCAGTAGAAATACATTGCTTTTAAAATCGTCCTGTGCAACACGAAAAAAAGGGGCAAATCGTGATGCTGAACACGAATCAATAGATTAAAAATCGTGTTGGTGAACACGAAATGCCGTGAGACTGGGTTGATATAATAATTGTATTCACTGATAAATATTCAAAATCAGTTTGAGGTGATACCATTGCCCCTTTCACACCAGCGCCTTTTCAGCTCCGGCTCGGAGCTAGAGCCTGAAAAGCGCCGGGTTTTCCAGTTCACACCGGAGCTGCGCCGGCTCTTAGCTCCGGAATCCGCTTCATTTCCAGCTCCAAAAAATTGTCGGTCCAGAGGCAAGAGCTTTGGAGCTAAGAGGTGACGTCGCTTACGTCTCTCTTACGTCGAGGCGTGCAGGAAACTAAACCCACCTCCCCTGAACACTGTCATGCCTGCCTACAAGCAGTAGTGCCTATAAACACACTTTATAAAGTCAGGCAACACTAACCAGGCTTCGTGTGATTCTGTTTATTTTTGCCTTACTTTGACCATCCGTTCACTGTTATCGATCATTGTGGAGAGAGGCAGACGTGTTGTTTTGTATTATTGGAGCTATCGGATGCAAGTAGTCAGTTTAGCTTCGGTTGCTATGCTAACATCACCCGTTTTATACCAGAGAAACTTTCATAACAGCGTTGTGATACCAAACAGTGTCAATTCAGACTGACACACATTCACTTAGGCTAAGGGGAACTGGGGATATGCATCAGCTGCTTGTGTGAGTCGGACAGTGAATACTTTAGAGCGGCTGCTGCAGTGCGAGCTAACCGGGAGCTAACGGGAGAATACACTCTGTGGAAGAGCAGCACTGCAGCGGTCGGTAAATGCTGCAGAAACACATTAATAAAAAATGAACCACGGCACTCTGGAGCAAAGTATAAGGTTGGAGAAGTCGTTATTCAATTTATTCTGGCTTCGTGTGATTAAAAGCAACACGATCATCGACCCGACGCAGTTGTTGTTGTTGTTGTGAGCTGCCGTTGGGGGGCAAATCAGCGATGTAAACGGTGACGTCATGACGCAGCAAGGGCAGCTCTGGGGCGCCAGTGGGCGGTGTGCACAGAGCGGGAGCTGAAAAGGGAAACCGGAGCTGAACCAGAAAAGCTCCCGCTCGGAGCTAGAAACTGAAAAGCGCTGGTGTGAAAACCGCACATGTGGTTTATACTAGTGTCTGTAGTTATGATATGGCTCACACATTATGTCCTTAGGCAAATGCAGTACTCAGGCCAGCTGTCCCTTTTTCTTTACGGAACAGAGTTAGTAATTGATACACAAATGTTTTTTTGTGTGGGATTATGTATATATTTAAATGGCGTTAACTTTGTTTTTCAACGTTTGCCCTAACACAGAAGTAACACTGCTGCTTGGACATAACATTTTCTAATTTATTTGTATTTATGGAAATGTGTATTGAGTTCCCATATGTGTTCAGTGTTCACCCACAATACCTATTGTGCCATGGGTGTTTGGAGGGTTTATTTAGATTCCCCACCTGTTTCTGTCACACTGCTCATTTATTTTATGCTCAGAGACATTGCATATAGTTTTATTTCTAACCTGCCAGCAGCAAAAGAAACAAAGCAAAGGTTAAATTGAATCCCATCAAAACAATCTGATGAAAAACAGAGTAAGAAAGGTAGATTAAATATATATAATTGTCGCATACTGCACGCTTGCAAGCTGTTGTATATCATTCATGGTACTACAGCAGATATCAGATCTATGAGAGTGTGTGTGTGTGTGTGTGTGTGTGTGTGTGTGTGTGTGTGTGTGTGTGTGTGTGTGTGTGTGTGTGTGTGTGTGTGTGTGTGTGTGTGTGTGGTGTGTGTGTGTGTGTGTGTGTGTGTCTTGTTTGATTGGATACAGTTATCTTTTGATTATGCCAATCTTTAGTCTAAGTAACATCTGGTAACCCGATGTAATAAAACACAATCTCATAGTACGAACATATCACAATCGATTAAGATGGAGACTGAAACATGGCAGACACTGTTGCATTGATGCAACATCATGAATAAATATGCACAGCCTCCCACACGTGACTGTAATGAGTAATTATGTATGGACAGGTGGTAGAAAATGATTTCACATTAAACATTCTAACTGATATTTAAGCAAAAGTCTAAAACAGATGTTGTAATAAGACATTAAAGATGTAAGAAGCAAAGTGTCCACATTTTCAGTTTTCATTTTCTACGGCTCCGACAAAAGCTTTTACAACTCGGCAATCAGATAAATCACCACTGCAGGTGAACACGTATCTATCATTTCCTTCCCTCATTACAGAGAGAGATTGTGATTCATTTTACATAATGCAGTTCATGACTTATCATACCTAACATTTTGAAGATGATAACTCTAATTGTCTTAATTCATAATTTATTTGCAGCCTAGTGTTTCTGTTCCACAGCTAATCTTAGTGTTAGAGAATATTTTAATGACATATGTGTCCTGCCTGCAACTTAGAGCAGGGCACAGGTCAAAGGTCTTGCCTTCCTTTGGGGGAGTGTGGCCAATTGCGCAGATGACTTTAACAGACTTTCTTTGTCTCTAAACATGTGTGTGATCGATTAGGATGGAAAGAGCGCGAATATAGGCCCCTCCTATATTCTCTGTGTAGATTTGCGCTGTGTTTCTGTGTAACCTTTAGTGTTGGCTTGGGATTTACATGAGGAAGTCTTGTGGAAACCTTGCCAATGCTCCGGCCGTATACTCTCAATAAATTCCGATGTTTGATGTAAAGTGGACTCCAGTCTTCTATTTCTTCCATTCACATTGCTGATCAGAACTTTCCTTCACACTTACGATGTGTGAAATATTGAAAATAATATTGCTACATTTGGGACTGCTATACTGTGAGGAAAATATATGAGATCATATATCAAAATATGGTGTGTCGTAAAAATAGGTGTTCTCATTCATAACACTCCGTTCGATGTCTATGGGATGCGCCTCATCGTGGAGCAAACAGAAGCATCAATCTCATTACGCCAATCCTGATTGGCTGGTGATCTTGACGTCAGCGTCAGGGAAATCACCCCCTATAAAGTAGCTTGCGCCACAACGCATGCGTCATTCAAACACCTCTTCTCGCTTCAGAGCACATCTCTATGGTAGCCGGACAAGCTTAACTGTCCTCAGACTGAACCCAAATACCCATTTCGGTCGACGGGCGCTCGCCAGCTACTCCTTCTGCTTCGCAGGAAGACGGTAGTACTAACGCTGTTAGTATTTAAATCAACCTCGCCCTTCTCTTACCCGAGAAAGTAAAGTAGGTCCGATTTTTTAAGCTAGCAGCACACCTGTTGTTAGCTCGCTCACTCTCTACCGACACCACGGTAGCGAGGAAGTTTTTTTCTTTTCTCTTCTCCACGGAGGAAGAAAGGATTAAAGGAGCATACTGCCAACCCAGTCAGTATTCTCCGGGAATAAAAGACCCACACCGTCCTTTTCTCCGGATTAAGGACAAGGTGGTAACATATTTTTCTCCCATCCCACCTGTCGAGAGCGGGCCCTCTCCACGCCACGAGGCGAACAAGATGGACGTCCCTCTCCCTCACACCAGAGGAGTCAGGGACCCGGTGGCTCAACTCTGCGGCTGCGGGTTGAAGATCTCGGGCACAGACACACACCAGGTCTGTTCGTCCTGCCTCGGGCTGGAACACGCCCGAGGCAGGGGCCTCACAAGGGCAAGCCCGTTACTAAGCAACGGCTCTCCCACTGGATTGTGGAGGCAATTGCTTTGGCCTATACGAGTCAGAGTTTGCAAGCACCTTCGGGTCTGCGGGCTCACTCGACTCGGGGCCTGGCTACATCCTGGGCTTTGTTCAAGGGTGTTTCCATCCAAGACATCTGTGCAGCGGCGAGCTGGTCCTCGCCGCTCACTTTTGTCCGCTTTTACAGGCTAGACGTCTCCGCTCCAAGCGAGGCCCGAGCAGTGCTGGGCACCTTGTTGAGTCGGGACTCTACCTGTTAAGTTCTGGTTGATCGGTGATTTTCGAGATAAGCTCGTCTGGCAATACGGGAGCTACAATATCCCATAGTGAGACATCGAACGGAGTGTTATGAATGAGAACTATAGGTTACTTACGTAACCCCAGGCCTCAAAGTAACATGAAGTGAGATGTCTCACCAGACGGCCCTCCTTGCTATGGTGAAGCGAGAAGAGGTGCTTATTTTGAATGACGCATGCGTCGTGGCGCAGGCTACTTATAGGGGGTGATTTCCCCTGACGTTGACGTCAAGAATCACCGGCCAATCAAGATTGGCGTAATGAGATTGATGCTTCCGTTTGCTCCGCGATGAGGCGCATCCCATAGTGAGACATCTCACTTCATGTTACTCTGAGAACTGGGGTTACGTAAGTAACCTATAGATTTTTGTTTCTTTTCCTTTTTTATGATAAACGCTCAGATCTTTTGGTATGCAAGGATGCAAAGAAGTCTTTACCTTTCGACAGATCAAGCATAAAAACAAAGGAAAAAGGCAGAAGGGAAAGGCAGGCAAGGATGGATGTAACAAAAAGACCAATAAACCACAGAAGTTGGAGATAACGTTTAAATAATCCGTTGTGGATATCTCAAGCACTTTCCACCTCTCACTACAGCTACAGCAGCATCACTAATATGTGTGGGGGGGTGTTATCAAAAGTGAATGTTTAACAGTACCTAACTGTGACATCACCATAGCTATATAGCTCACCGGTACTTCACTGCAGCAGAGTGAGATGAGAAGCCATTGAAGGTCAGCAAAGATACATTTAAGGTGGTGTCAAGTTACTCTTTAAACTCCAAGATCCATCCTGCCAGTCAGCACAATGGACAGAGTCAGAGCACAGAGCTTATTCTCTGCAGAGCTCTACAGAGAAGACTGCTGTCCTCGCCACATTCATGAAAAACGTACAACTTACCAGAACAACATTTTCACTTTGTGTCTGTGAATTGGTTTCATCTAAACTAACTAAAACCTGTAAGTCACGCCTATTTGTGTATTATTACATTATGTTCAACTTGTGTTTATGCTTGACTTAAAATCTAAATGTGTTTAGTTGTGTTATTTCACAGCTCAGTAACAGTAAACTCAGATTTTGGATCACGTCTTCTTTAATACACATGCACTCTGCCAGCTGCCTCTTGTTTCACCTGCCAGAGAGGCGCTTCACCAGGACATCATGTTCTCGCACATGTGTGAACAAAGGTAACACAGCAGAGAAGGTCAGGGAGCATCCAAAGTCATGACGGAGGCTGTGGCTCAGTGGAAAGTGTGATGGATTTCGAAGCAGGGGATAGCAAGTTGGAGTCAGTCAGCATGTCGTTGTGTCCCTGGGCAAGACACTTCACCCCAAAATGCTTCTGTGGGGATTGTCCACAGTATTGAATGTATGCAAGTCGCTTTGGATAAAAGCATCTAACAAATGTAGTTATGATTTATTGTTTTGAGTCAAAACTGAAAAAGAAAAAAAAGCTGTAGGATATCTTTACTTTGAAGCAATTGTGTTGCTTTGCTTTCCATCCATCAGGATACAGCTCAGAAACAATCTGTATTGATTTTGTAAATATGACACCACGTCAACACTGCACTCTCTCCACTCTGAGCTGTGACCTCCGGACGTGGATCATTTACCATAACGTTGCAGACACTCTGATACTCTTTGACTCACTCTTGTAGCTCTAGTTTCCTCTGCTGTTGGTCTGCCCTGAATAAAGAACGTGTTTGTCTATTCCTGGTGACTCCATCCCAATAGTTTCCATACACAGCCGACCCCCAGCTGATTACCGTGACTCTGTGGAGAGTGTTGATTTATGACTGTTTTGCTCTGATTATAGTGGAGCTCTTTGATGAAACACTGAAGCTATATCATCTGTGTGAAAGCTTCCCTAAAGACGTTGGTTTGATAACTGTTTGCCTCTGGAAATGTGCCAAATGTCTGTCGAGCAGAGCATCACTTTCTGCTTCAGATCCAAATAAAAGGGCGCTGGTTTCTGTTATTTGGGTTTTTATCCCACAGAAAGGACTGGATACTCAAAGGTACTACACGTGTAAAGCTGCGAGACAAAGGATACAATACATTTCTGACAATAAGTTTATTTCATGAATGTCAGAGTTGTGTTGACTTTCTATATAACATGCATTATCCCCGATTAAACTTGCTGAGCAGAGAGGCTGAGCAGAGAGGCTGAGAGCTCAGCTGATCTCCAGTGGATTCTTAAGTCTCTGCAGACTTGTTAGTGCTTTCACTTCAACACTATCTATCAGAGCACATCCTCTCTCCAGATCCAGAGGTTTTTCTGATGAGTAACTTTTATATTAAACTGAATTTATTCACATATAAAAGTGTGAGTTTTCATCCACAAGTAATTTCAATGAATAGGGACTCATCACATCATGTGCTTTACAATTTGATCGAATACATTAATACATAACGGCAAAGGAAATGTACAATTTGTATGTCATAATAAAAATACTTTTTATATAATAAGTGCAATTTATCTCAGTTGTCCTTGATACTGCCTCTGCATGTCTTTCATCCTGCTGCAAACCGTGAATTGTCTTCATCATAAATGTCTTCATTTGTAAACCAATGTATCCAACATCATCTAATTCACTGTTCCTCTGAAGCCATTTCTCAACTAACCAAACATCCAACACATCCAACTCTGCCTTTTACATCGCCTCACATCTTTCTTTAGAAAATGTGGTTGACTCTCAAGTGATTTACGTGACACAACCAGTAAAGTCTGAGTTAAATTCAGTTCAAACTGTCAATGGAAGCCGAAACCCTGACAGACACTGTGACAGAGTGTCTCCTGCTCTCCTCCCATGTCTTTGTCCTCCTTTGTCCTCTAATTTTGACAGTCATTGTATGGTTGCTATCTAGTTTAACTAAAAGGTGTTATTACTGTTGAAAGAGACTGTGATGAGCAGATCTCAGACCAGCTGCAAGAAACTTTTGACAGAAGGAAAATCAGGCACTTTTGGCTTCTGTAAGGCAGCACTGAGGAATAGACATCATGTATGGCATGGATCGTAGTTCCTGCCTTTTTTTCATTTGTTCACTTCAAGAATGAAAATGAATCCAAATGACTCCAGCTCCAAGAAGAATATATTCACAGGGTTCAAAAGAATCACCCGCCAAAATGCTCAATGAGTTAAATTCAAAAGAAGTGCAGATGGTAGAAGAAAATAAGAAATAGGAGGAAACCCAGAAAGTGAGATAAATAACAAAATACTGATTATCAAAAGAAGACTAGAAATGAAAAATGCAACTTTCAAAACAAGCATAGCTAATCTCTAAATACCCATTTGGCAGGCACGCTCTTTATACAAATTAAATGAAAGGAATTCAGTGATATGATGAATGATGCTGATTCAAGATGAGGGAAAATTATTTTGCATGACAATCTTCGCACCTGGAGGCGTTGAATACATGTCATCATAATACTTGAAAGTTCTGAATTATTTTCAGTTAAAAATCACAAAACTGCTGCATTGGATCCTGATTAAAGCTCTCTATCAAAGCAGACATCAGAACAGTGACCATGATGTATGAAGATGTTAAATGTTATCCTGGTTTAAAGGAAAGAAATAGTCTGTGATGGAGGACATAGTTTTCCATCTTTGATGAGATATAAGAGGACATGGAATTATATAAGGAGACAGAAACAAGGACTGGACAACACCATGCCTTTGGTTTGACAGGAGAACACACACCAAATCAAATATATTTGCAAATAATTGTTTTTCTTGTATTAAAATGCATAAGGTCTAAAATGCACATATGTGTGTGCAGACTCTCTTAGCTCGCCTGATTGAAATATGAGCCAATTTAATTCAGATTATCAGCTGGTTTAGTGTTCATATCCTCCATGAGCGGCCATCAGCTCATCACCTGCTGGGCTGCAGTGTTGATCAGCTCAGCAGAAGAGTTGTTATCTAACAGGATCAGGCAGGTGTGAGACACACAGGATAAATGCAGCTCTGCTCTGACCACAGCAGCTGAACCAGAAACAGTACATATGGGTACCTGCTGACTTTGAATCATGACAACTGACGGAGAAACACAAAATGGTGCAGTAGTTTTACTCGTTGTCATCCATTCTGGTGTAAATTCTGGAGCAAAGACAATGAAACAGGAACACCCCTCACCAAACCAATCAGCTGCTGATCTACTGTATTGTTGACCTTTATGAATTGAAACAAGACATGAAGGGACATTTTTCAATATTTAAAACTCGTACAGCTGAAGGGTTTTCACCTGTCTTCTCCTTGCTTGTTATCCCTGCCTCACTCTGTCCCACACAGACCCACTCCTTCCACACACTGATGATTAGCTACTGCATTTAGAAAATATACACGGATACCAGGTAAACTCTACATGTTCCCAAAGTCATATTTCCAAAGAGAATCACACTATTGTTCTTTCTCAGGCAAACACATTCACACCCTCCTTCAGATCACACCAGTCCTTATTGCTGCTCTCTATGAAATCACTCATTGCCACTTTGTTGGTTAAATATAACTGTGATATTTAATTGATATTTTGTAATTGTGTGTGTGTGTTGGGGGGGGGACCATTTGGTTCTGTAAAATATATTGAAGTATTTTTAGTTTACAGTGCTTCACGTCACATGCCCCAGTGTCTCTGTATTTCAATCCAACTGTTTGTGTTGCTTTGCAGTTTATGGACAGAGGGATTGACACAATGGTGATGCAGCGTTACATGTGTTGCTTCATTCAAATGCAGCTGGAGCTTTGTTTCTCAGCAACATTTTTAGATAGAGAACCGAGTCATAACCGGAAAATCACCAGATTTAATAAATATCATTAACAACAGATCAGTTGGGCGGTTAGTGTTGAGTTATTGACACCTTTGTTTTTATATAATATAACATAGTGACACAATATGTTGAGAGTGAAAACAGCAGGCTGTCCTTAACCTTTTAGTCTACCATCCCATCATTCAAGGGTGGTTTTCACTATAAGTCATTTTTTTTTTTGGACGGACACTATAATTGACATGTTTTTACTGTGTTCAATCTGAATTTACTTTAAAATAAAAACATCTATATTGATTCTGACACTTCTACATCCAACTCGCAGATGTAACCTTGCTTTGAGAAAAAGGATTATTAATGTAACCCTTTTAGAAGGGAAGGTATGGTCATTTGTTCTGGGAATGTCATTTTCGAGCCTGAGAGCTGAAAAACAGGCTCAGGGCTTAACAGGTTAACTGAACTTTTAACAGCACAGAGAAACCAACAGACTTCAGCTCTAACCCCTCAGTGGTTATTATTGTATTTCACTCTGTCTCTCTCTCTTTCCATTGTTGTGTTTGCACTTCCACACTCTGACCGGTCCATGCAGCTCTGACCTCCTGAGAGCTGGGTCACAGTGCTGTGGGGGTGCAGTGTAACCTCACAGCAGCAGATCTGCCCTGCTGTCAGCAACCAGACCGGAGAACTACATTATCATATTAAGGGCTACAAATAGTCACCAACTCAGCATGAAGATTCACTAGATATGACCAGTATACAATATGCTGCACTGTAATATTACTGATGGGCAGAGTGGGACACACCAGAGACGACAATATAGCTGTTCTTACTCAATAAAATGTGAAAGCTCAGTTAGTTTGTGTTTAGTTTCATTGGTGGGGGTTAGGCACATGTAAGACTACATTAAGGAGAACACATGGGTTTAAACAGAGACATTACATTGTATTCGATCATTGCTTCATTGCATTTACTTTAAGTAGAATTGATCACCTCCTTCCATGAAAACCTGGAAGGAGGTGCTTCAGTTTTCTTTCTTCTTTTTGTGTTATTTTCTTACCCTTTCCATTCATTAATTTCATGCAACTCAAACAACAGATTCACAAAACAGAAAATACAAACATCAGCAGGATGACTCTGCTGTTTCTATGCGTACAAATCCTGTTTCTCTTATTCTGTCAAGTTGCCAAACTGTTGTATGCTTAAAAGAGACAATACATAGGTTGTTTGGTTCCTGACACTTTTTAGTTGTAAAATGGGCTTTTTAGTTGTAAAAATGTGACATTGCCACTGGCACTGAGCAAACACATGTTCTCTCCAAAGCCTGACCTGCTTCACTGTCCTGCAGTACGATGACGCACTCACTCTCCTATCAGCTAAAACACAAGGTCAACACTCTGACGGTAACACAGGTATCTGCTGGAAAATGAACTGGGATTAAATGGAATTTAAAATGATTGTATAGGGCGTACACACGGAGCCGTCTGACCCCCCAGAGCGTTGCGTATGCCGTTCTATCCACCTTGGGACCCGTTATCGTTTCCGCAGTCGTTTGGGGCTGTATTCGGTCGTCTTCGTGTGGCCGAACGGTCTATATGACACTAAACAGTAACGCAAACAACCTTTTTCGTCCTCGTGTGGCCGGGGCCTTAAATAATAACATGTGCAACTTGATTTTGACAGGAAAGCAACTGGACACTTCTAGAATTGTGTGAGTAACATTCTGTTTTTAGACTTCTCTGTTTCAGTGTGTGTACTCTGTATCAATGTTCTGTAGTTGATCTGACTGAAATTGTGATTTTAAATCTCAAAACCGCTACAGTATCTGTCAGGCAGAAACTTGGGACAGGTAATTTGACTGAAAACCTTAAAACTGAACTAACTGACTGCTAGGGATAACTTTGATTTAAACATTTGTAGAATACTAAGAGCTTTATTGAGTAAGTGTAACTGTATTAACGGTTAAACTCATAACTTTATAACTTAGGGTTTAAGGTAATTGACTTAAAAGACAATAACGAGTCAGGAGGAAGCCAGTCTCGATTTCCTTTTGAGGGCCACCAGCTGCAGAGAGTTAACTAATTAAAGGGACGTGGCCCCACAGCTGTGAGAACTCAGCAATCAGGTGTCCATTTTAGGTAGCACTTTCCCGGAGCGTCAGCTTCAGACAGGCTAAGACTGGCAAAGACATTAGAGTCCTGCGGGAGTAAGACTGGCAAAGACATTAGAGTCCTGCGGGAGTCACGAGGCAGGCAAAGAGGAGGCAAATCCTACTTTGATTGAGCTAAGTATCGCTGGTGTTTTATTTAATTGTTTAGCCTCTCATGCTATAATCATGTGTATTTTCTCCATTCCTGTTTATGTGTCTTCTCGCAATTATCACTGGCCCCGTGTATCTCGTAATCGATATAACCGGCCTGCTCTCGTCTATCCCACGTGCTCCACTGAGATCCAACATCTAGTTTCAGGCGGCCTGTGGAACTGCCAGTCAGCTGTTCCTAAGGCTGACTTCATCTCTGGCTAAGCTTCACTGCAGTCTCTGGATTTCCTTGCTCTCACTGAGACGTGGATTACTCCATCCAACACATCCACCCCAGAAGGTCTCTCCACAGCATATTCCTTCTCCCATACACCCAGACCCACTGGCAGAGGAGGTGGCACTGGTCTCCTGCTCTCTCCCAAATGGAGCTTTTCCCTCTTCAAGCTACCTAACTTCACTCCTTCCACCTTTGAATTCCATGCCGTCACAGTAACCCATCCTATACAATTAACCATTGTTGTTCTCTACCGTCCACCAGGCGCCCTGGGGGACTTCTTGGAGGAATTAGATCCTCTCCTCTCACACATCCCTGAAACTGGTCCTCCCGCTGTACTTCTCGGAGACTTCAACCTCCAGACGGGGAAGATAGACGAACTAACATCTCTGTTAACCGCCTTTGCTTTCTCACTGTCTCCATCCCCACCAACTCATAAAGCTGGCAATGTCCTTGATCTCATATTCTCAAGGAACTGCGCTACTTCTAACCTCTCTGTAAACCCGCTCCACACATCCGATCACTTCTTCATTTCATTCTCTCTACCCCTTTCTAAACATAACAAACTAATCTCTTCTCATCCTGCACCTGTCCGCCGTAACCTTCGTTCCCTCTCCCCCTCTACCTCATCGGTGCTCTCAGCCCTCCCTTCGTCTGACTCGCTCCAATTGCTGCCTCCAAACTCTGCTGCAGAAACTCTCCTCTCTACTCTCTCATCCTCTCTGGACTCTGTCTGTCCTCTCACATCTCGGCAGGCTCGTCAGTCCCCTCCTGCTCCCTGGCTAAATGATGCACTGCGTGCTAATAGAACCGTCCTTCAGGCAGCAGAGCGGAAATGGTGGAAATTCAAACACCGTGACGACCTCCTAACCTATCAGGCTCTTCTCTCCTCTTTCTCTGCTTCGATCTCTCAGGCAAAAAGCACTTTCTTTCAAGATAAGATCCAATCTTCCTATTCCAATCCCAAAAAACTATTTTCCATATTCTCCTCCCTCCTGGACCCCCCCAAAGCCCCTTTCCCCTCCTCCCTTCTGTCAAGTGACTTTGTTAACCACTTTGAAAAAAAGGTTGATGATATTCGCTCTTCTTTTTCTGACTCACCTTTACTCACCGCTGAGTCACCAGACCCTCCTTTCACCCACACACTGACCTCCTTTTCCCCTCTCTCTCCAAGTGAGGTTCTCACCCTCATTACCTCTGCCCGCCCTACCACCTGTCCTCTGGACCCTATCCCTTCAAACCTCCTTCAGACTATCGCTCCTGATATTCTACCATTTCTCACCCATTTCATCAACATTTCTCTAACTTCTGGTCACTTTCCAAACAGTCTCAAGGAGGCAAGAGTAAACCCTCTCCTAAAGAAACCCACTCTCAACCTGTCAGATGTTATAAACTACAGGCCTGTCTCTCTCCTCCCGTTCCTGTCTAAAACACTTGAACGCGCTGTCTTTAAACAACTCTCCCGTTATCTCCATCAGAACAACCTTCTGGATCCGCACCAGTCTGGTTTCAAGGCAGGTCACTCCACAGAAACTGCCCTCCTTGCTGTCACTGAGGAACTGAACACTGCTAAAGCAGCCTCCCTCTCCTCTGTCATCATCCTGTTGGACCTGTCTGCTGCATTCGACACGGTGAACCATCAGATCCTCTTTCGCACTCTCCAAGAACTTGGAGTTTCAGGCTCTGCACTTTCCCTCCTCACCTCATACTTCAAAAACCGCACCTACAGGGTTAATTGGAGAGGGTCAGAGTCCGACCTTTGTCAATTAACTACAGGGGTCCCTCAGGGCTCTGTTATTGGTCCCCTCCTCTTCTCCTTGTACACAAACTTGCTCGGATCAGTCATTAGCCCGCATGGTTTTTCATACCTCTGCTACGCTGATGACACCCAATTAAGTCTGTCCTTTCCCCGCTCAGAGACCCAGGTCGTCGCACGCATCTCTGCTTGTCTAGCTGACATCTCTCAGTGGATGTCTGATCATCACCAAAAGATTGTCCCACTCTTGACCTAACAATCAACATTGGCATCTCTGTTGTTTCCCCGACTCAGACTGCAAGGAATCTGGGTGTGACCCTAGATAACAACCTGTCCTTCACTACAAACATCGCTGCTACAACCCGCTGCTGCAGATACACGCTTTACAACATCAGGAGGATGCGTCCCCAGCTGACCCAGAAAGCAACGCAGGTTCTGGTCCAGGCTCTCGTCATGTCACGCCTAGACTACTGCAACTCCCTCCTGGCTGGTCTACCTGCATGTGCCATCCGACCTCTGCAGCTCATCCAGAATGCAGCTGCTCGCCTGGTCTTCAACCTTCCTAAATTCTCCCACACCACGCCGCTCCTCCGCTCCCTCCACTGGCTTCCGGTAACTGCTAGAATACACTTCAAGACAATGGTACTTGCGTACCATGCTGTGAATGGATCTGGCCCTTCCTACATTCAGGACATGGTTAAACCGTACACCCCAGCACGTGCACTCCGCTCTGCATCAACCAAACGGCTCGATGCACCATCGCTGCGAAAGGGACCCAAGTTCCCATCAGCAAAAACACGGTTTGCTATCCTGGCTCCAAAATGGTGGAATGAGCTCCCCATTGACATCAGGACAGCAGATAGCTTACACACCTTCCGGCGCAGACTGAAAACTCATCTCTTTCAACTCCACTTCGAGCGATAGAACTATTAACAAAGCACTAATATACTAATAAAGGGCTGGCTTATCTAAAGCCAGTTGAGTACCACTTGAAATGTTTTTGCTCTATGAAGCCTGATGTACTTATATGATTCTGTTTTCTTCAAGTTTGTATTTTGTTGGTCGAACGCACTTATTGTAACTCGCTTTGGATAAAAGCGTCAGCTAAATGCAATGTAATGGAATTTCCCTGCTGTGAAAACATTAACAATACAATGAGACAGCCTTCAGCAGAACCGTGATGCTGTTTGGATACAGGCAGGAGAATTGTAATGCCTACGGGGGTTTGCAAGTTACTTTTGGAAGGTATGAGATAATCAACAGGTGAATTAAGTCTCCTAATGAAAATACAAATTGACTGTGGTATGTCTGCAGCCTATGTTTCAAATCAGTTCATCAGCATAAATTGACTGTATGCTATTAATTGGACAGCGTTCAACATTGCAAACAAATCCCTGAACATGGAGTTGGCTGACATTCAGAGGAACACACCAGGTGGCCAGCAGCACCGTGGAGCTCACAGCAGGGAGATGGACAAAATGCCTCAATGCATTAACAAATGCTTCACTGCTAAACAGATCGCTGTGATTACTATGCAGCTTAATATTGCTGCCTGGATAAGAACAATATTGCGTGTTGTAGAGAGGAAATAGGAGGATAGGAACAAAGTAATTGTATTGAATTTCATATAGACAAATTAAGTGTTATTGCATAAAAATAGCAGACTAAGAAAACTGAATACACCTAGCCTACATTAAATCCAGAGATGGGGTCGTTACTACAAAAAAGTAATATATTACATATTACTTTAAAACAATAAATAATATATTACACTGCTTCGTTACTCTCTACATAAAGTTACTTTACTCGTTACTTTACTCGCAGGGCCGGCCCGCCCCTCCCTGCAGGCAGATCACGCACACTGCGGCGCACCTACAGCACCTTAGGACCGGTAACTTACCGGTCCTCCAAATTCAAATGTTGCTGCTTCGGAGGCGCCGGCGGCGCACTCACAACATCCTCACTCTGGGTCGGGGGTCCATAGCTATTAGCTTCACCTTAGCATGTGTTCTTTGCAGATGCTTGTTGAGGTTTGACGTGGTGTTTACAGCAGTGGATAACAGCTTCTGGCCTGGACACAGTTTGCACCTCACCATCACGTTTCTGTCTATTCTTCGGACAAACTCAAAATAATGGGCATACCTCCAGCTCCACCCCTCGAAAGTTATCGCTGACTCGGCCATGTTTATGCAGCACGTGGAGATGTGGACGCGCAAATCGTGCAGATTACGTACATATAAACCTGCGGCGGAAACCCCTCGTCAGTGTGATTATGACTTATTTTATAAAAGTAACGAAGTAACGCGTGTCGGGGCAATGTTAGTAACTGTAGTGTGATTACTGAATTATAAAACGCGTTACACTATCCGTTACCGACGCGTTTTAATGTTAACAGATCATTGATGCAATAACATTTGGACCGAATTTGCCTGACTTGACACGTGGAATAAAACATGGGCGTAGGAAGCATCCTCAATGTGGGTGAGACAATTTAAAGGAATGGTCCACTCATTAAATAATTAATCAAAACTTCAGTATTTAGTGAAACATTATGTTTAAACCATACACTGAAGAAATCAGCGATATTCCCCGGTAAATAATGATTTTATAGCTCTTTTTTTATCAAAACCTGTATATCCCGTCTGGCCGCCGCCATGTTTGCCATTTTCAGTAGTCACGTGATGGTCATAACGTCATCCATGCGTTCACTTTGTCAACACACGGAAACATGGCGGAGTATTTGAGTTCGGACTCGTCAGCAGAGGAAGAAGTTTTGACCAATGTGAAGAGATTGGATGGGGGAATTCAGCCATACATATCAGTATGACAATACGACACCCTCTGTCCTTAGACCCTCACATCGTACAAGGAAAAACTTCCGAAGAAAACCCACAGTTTAAAGGGAACATGGGAGAAACCTCAGGGAGAGAAACAGCGGAGGGATCCCTCTCCCAGGACGGACAGACGTGCAATAGATGCCGTGTGCACATTGAAAAGATAATACATTTGCAACATAGGTAGTCCAAATGTTTGGAAATGCATGTGTGTATAATAGGAAGATGATATAAGATACTATATGTATGCATGTAGTACCACCCTTGCTAGTGATTCCCTCTCTAGTTTAGCATACTCAGCTTCGTTGTCCCTGGCCATAGAATCACGATGTTATGGGGCCGGAAAAAACTGGGGGAAAATACACACTAGCCGGAACTACGCTATATGGAAAGGCTACCAAAAACTGGCCTGGCCTGGACGCTAAAGGACGTTAAAACGGGGCTAGCCGCTGCAATGGAAATGCGCTATAACATACCTTATTCTTACTCCGAGCACTTCTGTTCCTCCGTCGCTTCACACTTGCAGAGGGCGATTTCTCAACTGGCCGAACTGGTGTCCTGGTCGGTGATGACACCAGAAAGACCGATGGTATGCATCTCCATTAAGTAATGGTTGTTCCATAAATCCCATGTTATGTTTTATCATACTCTCAGAGTAGTCGTCCGGAAATTTGAAATGTTCGCTGCATACATGAGCCTGTGAATCTTTCGGTTCGGGCCGGCCACATTTCGCTAGCCACTGCCTCTGAATGTACTTCTTACGCTTACCTTTTGGCAACAAATGGAACCGAGCATTCCGTGGATTGTTCCTATCAGAATTGTGGCAATATTTTGCGATACAGTGAGGCATATTTGAAGAGAGAAACTACAGTAAATAACATGGAGATCAACGTGTCTTCGAAAACCAAACGCATGGTTTACGTCACGTCCGTAAAATGGCGGCGCCCACAGTGTTGATATTATTTCGGTATATAATCAGTTTAAAATCACTGATAATGTCATCGGATTAAAAAAAAAAAAAAAAGACTGGCAGAGACTGGTCTGTTTTATCGGATGATAATTATTTAAAAATGAGTGTCATGAGCATACCATTCCTTTAACAGGGGGTGTGGGCAGGTGGTGAACTTACAATAACTTCCTCTAGGGGGGTCCGAGGAAGATTATTTTTTTAAATGTTGAAGTTAAATGCATCAATCTGGTGCACTTTGAGAGCAAAATTAGGGACTAAATCTATGGATACATCTCATACCCATATGAACAGATGTACTTTTCCTTTCAACATTTATTTGAACAGCAAGTGGAGGCAAAAGTGACTGCATCCAAAACAATAAACCTGCTAGCTAACTAGCCTAAACTTAGTAACAGAATGTGGGCAACACGTTCTTCTCCATAGCCGCGCGACCTCTGATCAGACGTCACTTCCCCCTTTTCTATCCTACGGGTGCAGCCGCTCCCTCTGAACCTTGTTTCCGTGCCAAAATATTATAATATATATTTTTTGGCCCACGCACAGCACCGGCCCACCGGGAAAACTCCCGGTATTCCCAATGACCAGTCTGCCCCTGCATCCCTTTTCAGCTCTGTAAAAAACAGTGCCTCTCTATTCCAAAAAAACTGTAAAAGGAACGTAGTGGGCAAGTTATTATAATTGTTAGCTGGCTGAACATTTTTTATATTTTAGTAAGCAATTATATTATAATTATACTACAATTATAGTGTATTTTTACATACAAACACACATTTTATAAACGTATAGCTATAGCTATGTTTTCTGTTAGGGCAATATATTCAGGAAATAACCCAATACAGTCTGACTAGTGACATGATAAATCATGGTCGAACAGCACTTGTGATGAATTGGTTTTGTGGTGTGCGAAGACAGATGAATAGTCACGGCGAAATGGAAATGTCTGCTTCTGTGATCCTGTCATCACTTGCATGAAACCACATTTATCTCTCAGCATATTTACTCACTTTAAGCCTGTATTCTACTTTCTTTTGTTTTCCTGCTCTCTGTCTTTTAAAACTCACTTGATATCTTTCCCTCCTCCCATTATGCTCTCCCCCTAAATTGTATGTATTCCCACCACAATGTACTATGCATGAAAAGCTGAAGATTTGTTCGACAAAAATATGGTAAAATCGTTGTATGTGCTTTCTTGTTGTTCTGCCATTCATTCAGTTGTTTTCTTCCTGCTACATTTTCTTTCTTTCTCTGGCTGACGAGGAAGGTTGATTCAGCTGCTTTCACAAGGTTAGAGAGAGAACAGTTTGTGACTAACATTGTGTTGAACTTGATGAGTATCTGAAAAGAGAAATGTTGCTATTGTATCTGCCTCTAGACTGAACATGCTGAGGCTGTTGTTTTGGGGAGGCTTTAGTGACAGACTGCAAATCCTCACATCTCAGATCCTCTGAATTGAAAGAAAGTTTTATGAAAAATGAAATATTGGGAGGGATTCTGAAATGTTTTTTTTAACATTTAAGGGACAGTACAATGCACAGATCCTAATGGGATATGTTTAAACTGTTGTTTTGCAGCAATACGTGAGATGTTCTTAATTAAATGTTCTAATGTTTCTGACACCATATTCTGGCTTATAATGAGACATACCACTATGTCACTTGATGGTGTGTCTGACAGATTACACGAATGATACTTCACGCAAAAAAATACAATGAAATAATGAAAAAATAAATACTCACCACCATTGCCGGGTCCTTAATAATGCTTAAAGTGAGGCCATACAAATTAACGTTTTAAGCATTTCATATAATTGTGCCAATAACTGTATGAAGACAAGGATATATCCAGTGTGCACTACAGAGAGCAATGGGAAATTAAATCAATAGATGCAATGAAGGTTTCCAGGCGAAGATATTCAGTGTTTTCCTTCTGCCCTCCTGCATCTCTCATAACCCCTGAAGCCTCTCCTGACTCTGAGGCCAGACCCACAACACAGCCAGCAGGACCCTTAGCATCACAGCAGCAGCAGAGCCTGTCTACACCTGTGGCCCAGCACCCAGCACATGATGGAGCTGTGAGAGTGGGTGTTGTTGGTTATGATCTCAGTGTGAGTCTAATTAAAGTGTAATTCAGTGGAGAGCACTACAGTATTATTTAAGTTCCAAACACTGAGCAATATTCACAACCTCTCTCACAGGAGAGGTTGATATATTATCAGTATATAAAATGAATAACGGCACATATATACAGAAACCTACTGACTCACAGAATACAGAGACAAAGAGGTGAAGCTCCTCTAAACTTTAAAACAGGAGCACAGTCTCCTCTCACTTGCTCTTAGTGCTCCTGGCTGTTTAAATAAAGTGTGAAACAGCTTTATTCAGCGGAGAAATCAGAGCCACAGGAGATATTACAATCCTATACAGCACAGCAGAGGAGCTCAGAGGAAATTAAGTAAGACTTGACTGTTCAGGAGAAATAAAGCTCAGCTGTTTACTTAGATGATTGAACTCCATGAGTATAAGATCAAAGGTCACTCTGGAGGGCACTGACCCTTCGATGTCAGAGTTATGAAACCAATACAGAGCTGGAGCATGAAACACGGGAAAAATGTTAGGCCTGTGTCTGATTAATAACCATCTCTAGGGTCCAAACAAATAAATAATAGCCTTTATTACAGATATTGACACATTGCAATTGAAAAAGTAGCGTACAGCACTCTAGATGTAATAATACAATGCTTCTTAAGTCCAGATGTTTTATCTCGACATAGTAGCATATTTATTGGTCATCAAGATTATAACACTGACACTAATAAGAGTATCACCTCATCTTCCTCAGACAGTTTGATTCCAGAGTTGTGATACCACTGCGTCAGTCAGTTTAGTTGCATGACTCTTGCAAAGACTTAACAGTTAGAGAAATATATGCAGATCTGGCTGACTCATTTGTCATGTAAATGAACAATTATCCGAAAACTGCCTCTGCTAAATATGAAGCATGGTGTTTGGCTTATTTAAAGTTCTTCCATTTGTCACAATGTATTGTTCCCATGGAGAGAAGGGAATACAGGCTGGCTGAATATTCAAAAAGAAAGTGCCTAATGTGAATGAAATTAAAATAAATCTACGGAAATGTATTTTCATCCAAACCTTTGCATATTGCCATGACAACCATGAGGATAATATTCAGACGGGCGGCATTTTCTTTAGACCAAAAAAGTATTGGCAGGTAACACACAGGGCACATGATCACACATTGGCCCAAATGCAATCAACGCTGTCAAAATATATGAAGTAAGTAATTATTTATTTCCCTCTTTCCTTAATTTCAGGGAGAGAAAAAGCAAGAGAACTAGAGAGATGCATATGGCTCTTATTTCATCAGACATAAAGAGGTTCAGTGAAAAGCAGCAGGATCAATGGACCTATTTCCTGGCTGTAAATGCCAAGTCTGTTTCAGAGAGGCTGTAGCTGAGGCCTGTTGAGCAGCAAAGCCTGTGTTGAATGAAGGCTTTCACACCGAGGCTGACGGAGGAAGCAGATTATAAAGAGCTTTAATGGGCTTTAGATAAATTGTGATCATTGTAATGTTCCATAAACTCCACCATATGTGAAGCTGATTTATTTATGTTTTTATTTTTGTTCTAATTATCTACACTGGGGGATTAAAGGCGTTATCTCACTTCCTGTGCATCTCATGTTGCCTCTAAAAATGCATTCTCCAATTTCAAAGCCATTTCAAATGTCTGTGTTTTCTATGGCTGGATGTGTGTTTGTGCTCACAGCACAGTTGTATTTTCTTTGATACGACCTCCACACAATCTGAACAAACATATACAGTCTCTCCACATAAGGAAACATCCAAGCTATACCTCTGAATCAATAAAGCCTTAGAGCTCTTACAGCTTTGCAATTACTGCAGCTTCTATATTTAAGTCCTGAATCTGAAAAATTCCACTTACAGCCCCCTCAATAGTTTTCACTCTAAGGAATCTTATCCCACTGTCATGACATTAGAAGGCACATGTATGGAGTCAGTTTTCACAAGACAGATAAAGTCATTGCTGCCTATGAAAAGTGCCTTATTCTTAGACATTTTAAATATCAACATGTGACACTCCTGTTTTACCTCTGAGTTTTGATTTATACACTTATATATTTCAAAGTCAAACTATGTAATCTGATATGCAGCTGAACTCACAGAGGGAGGCACAAAATCAGCACAACAATGAACAAATGTCAGCTTGTGTCATGTGGAGTTTGGTTCATGTCCAGAGAGCGGGCTGTAGATCTGTAAAATGCAGATAACATTTATCTCTGTTATTTAGGGAATTCATAAAAGTCAAGCCCATAATGCCAGCGGCAAGACACACACTCCGCATATTTGAACAGCAGAATCATGAGATATCTGTGGAAAGTTTTAAAACATTGTGGGGTTTTTTGTTTTCTATTTAAATTAATTGTACTGCATTTCACAGATGAACAATATATGTATTCAGCTGCAAAACCTATTTACATAATCATACAAACAGAAACATGAATACATGTATTCACATGCACACAAGGATGATATACAACTTCAGGCTGTGCAATTATTTTAAGAATATCATTTCACAAGCATGAGACCGTAAGAGTTAATTCACACTTTTCAACCTCCTACTAAACTGACCTATGAAACATTTAGCAGCCAGAAACATATCACAGGGTGAAAGGCTTGAATCCAGCTCAGAAACTGAACATAGGTCTGTCTGGCTGCAAACACTCAACATGAAGTGGGGAGGCACGAGTATAAAATGTGGAAGCAAGCAAGGATTTCGGGGGACTATAATAAAAAATAAAACACATTTAGCATTATTTAATTGCAAAGTAATTAAAACATGGTCTACGGCAAACTGAAATGGGGGAATCTATTATGTACACATGTGAAGTATGTTCCAGAACATTGCAGCTCTATAAAGCCAACTCCAGATCAACTCAGTGAGATTTAAAAGCACACAATAAGACTCAGACATCACAACCACACTGACGAGTAAAGGACAACTGAAATGTGGTGATTTGGTGAAAAAGTGTACTTTTGATTTCCTTCGCTGACTTTCATAAAGCCTCTCAGCTGGCCTTGTTAGAGAATGACAGAGTGGATTGAAAGTGATTCACTGTACCTGTGTGATCACAGTGATACTCAGAAGATGATGAACGCCTACTGAGTGAAATAATTGCCAGGGTGAATCATGAACTCAAGAGATTTGAGCTGAGCTCAGTAAATGTAAAAACAATTCAAATGATGCATGGATTATCACCAATCATTGGTTGCTTAACACCCTCTTACAATTTGAATAGTAATGGCAGGAAAACTTGATCCAGAAAAAATGAATACATACAAAAGATGACTTTTATACACAAAAGTTCTGCCAACTTAACAACACAAGTAGAAGTGACCGTAACACATGTGTAAACTGTCTATTAGTGGAAAGCTACATTTTAATTTGAACTATTTTTATTTACATTCTTTCTTATGTTTCTCTAACTTATCTGCGGTTAAACACACTGGGAACAGCTCCTCTTGATTGTTAAAATGAACTAGGTATTATAACACATTTAACAGCCTTTGTGCTTGTTATCTTTCCTGATCTGAAATCAGCAGATTTAAGTGAGCCATGGACAACACATGCATTGTCAGTCAAGACAGTACCACATGTCAAAGGAAGTAATGTCAATGTGTTGTTCCTGAATAAGGCAAGGCAAGGCAATTTATTTGTATAGCACAATTCATACAGTAATGCAATTCAAAGTGCTTTACAGGATCAAACAGAGAAAACACAATCCATTGAGAAGAAATACAAAACACACAAAATAATTAATTAAAAGAAAGAAAACCATGTTTAACAGTTAGAAAATTAGAACATTTAAATTTAAAAAGCCATATTAAAAAGAAATGTTTTTAGACCTGATTTAAATGTTTCTAAAGTGCTAGCCATTCTCAGATGTTGTGGGAGTTTGTTCCATGCATTAGGAGCATAGATGCAGAAGGCTGCTTTCCCACGCTTTGAACTCACAAATGGAACAGTGAGCTGGCCTGCACCTGAAGACCTAAGGGGTCTGCTGGGTTTGTACCACTAAAGGAGGTCCTTGATATATTTGGGTCCTAGCCCGTTTAGTGCTTTATATGTGTGCATTACAATCTTAAAGTCAATTCTCTCACTAACTGGAAGCCAATGCTGTGATCTCAGCACTGGAGTGATGTGATCGGTTTTCTTTGTCCGGGTTAAGATTCTGGCAGCAGCATTTTGAATTAGTTGGAGTTTACGGAGTGATTTTTTTGTGAGGCCTGTGAAGATGCTGTTGCAGTAGTCAAGCTTGCTAAAAACAAATGCATGGACAAGTTTTTCAAGGTCTTGCTTTGACATAAGGTCTTTAATACGTGAGATATTTTTAAGATGGTAGTAGGCTGATCTGTTGATTGCCCTGATGTGGCTGTTAAAATTGAGGTCAGAGTCTAAAATTATACCTAAGTTTCTTGCTTGACTTTTCGGTTCGAGTAATAGTGATTCCAGGTGTGCAGACACTTTAATTCTGTCTTCTTTGGTTCCAAAAACAATTACTTCGTTTTTCTTTGTGTTGAGCTGTAAGAAATTGCGGCACATCCAGTCATGTATTTTGTTTTAGACATGTGATCAATAGATCAGTAGGACCGTATTCATCTATGGAAAGTGATATGTAGATTTGGGTGTCATCCGCGTAATTATGATAGGAAATGTTGTTATTTCTAATTATTTGAGCAAGTGGCAGCATTTACAAATTGAATAGAAGGGGCCCGAGGATCGACCCCTGGGGAACTCCACATGTCATTTTGGTTCTGTCCGATGTACAGCTACCAATTGAAACAAAATACTCTCGGTTTTCAACATAGGATGTAAACCATTTTAGGACAGTGCCAGACAGACCCACCCATTTCTCTAGTCTTTCTATTAAAATGTTGTGATCTACGGTGTCAAACGCCGCACTGAGGTCTAATAGACCTAAAACTGTCGATTTCCCACAATCGGTATTACAAAGAATGTCATTTAAAATCTTTAATAAAACCGTCTCTGTGCTATGACGAGACCTAAAACCAGATTGGAAAGTGTCTAAAATGTTATTGGAGGTCAAAAAACTGTTAAAGGTGACATGTCATGCTTTTCCGGTTATTACCCGTCCCCTTGTGTGTTATGAAGGTTTTTATGCATGTAAACGGTGTGCAGAGTCAAAACCCTCAAAGTACACCATGTAGGGAGTAAAACTCTAAAACAGAAAATACCTCCCCAACACGCCTCGTTGGAGATACGTCACTGTCCATTTGATTCTTCCGGGGACATCATGATGTCATGTCGTCCCCGGAACGAAATGGACCAATCCGTGGAGCCGTTACGTTAAGCCCCCGCTGATTGGTCCAAATTGACCAATCCATGGACTTCCTCACACACTCAGTACATGCAGCTCTGCTGATCTCTCCTCCCTGGCTGCAGGCTGATAACAGACAGTTGGGATCGCGGCGAAATTCTCTCTGTAGACCCATTCTCACAGCGTTTATCAACCTTTTTCTTACTCAATATCAAGCCAGACTTATTGTTTTTACTTCGGCTGTGACTTTGTGTGTGCTCAGGGTGAGTTTGGCTGTGTTTCGCTGTGTATCGCTAAACAAGGAAATCAGACCTCCACGGAGCTTAGCGCGATTCACAACGTCCTGACTGGCTCCCAATCGGAGCACACTGGGCTCACAGGGAGGGGGGGGGACAAGAGCTGCAGCCGTTTAGTGGAGAGAGTGAATACTGCTGAATACACATACTTTACAGAGCTGTATGCAAAACCAATGTGAGTTTGGAAAATTGCACATTATAAATATATTCTAGTATACCACAACAATGGAATTATGATCAGTGGAAATGGCCATGACATGGGACCTTTAAGTTGAAGGTAGACAACCTTTTCAATTATTTTGCTTAAAAATGGTAAATTTGAAATTGGCCTGTAATTACTGATTGTCAGTGTATCGAGGGTGTTCTTTTTTAGCAGTGGCTTAATAACTGCAGTTTTCAAGCCCTTAGGGAAGTCACCTGAATGGAGCGACATGTTCACAATCTGCAGTACATCTGAGGCAATATAGCAATAGACATTTGTAAAGAAGTTTGTTGGAAGACTATCAAGACTACATGTACAGTAGTTGTTTTTAGATGGAATATAACGTCTTCAAGTGTTTTAAGGCTGACTGGAACAAATTCTGACATGTTTGCTTCATTAATTATTTGTCCTTGCAATGGGAACGGGTTAAGACTCGGAATTGAGGAATTGATATCTTGTCTGATCTTTAAGATCTTTTCTGTGAAGAATAAAGCAAACTCATTGCATATCTGAGTGGAGATTAGTTCAGGGGCTATTTCCATTCTGGGGTTAATTAACCTATCAATAGTGGAACATAATAAGCGAGAGTTATTCATATTTTTGTTGATAAGATCAGAGAAAAATGATTGTCTAGATGGACATACTCTTAAGGTTTAAAGTATATGACTAACATTTACACTGAGCTAATGTATTTTAGATCAATTATAAGATTAGACTTGTATAATAAATAATGCTTCATCTAAAAAAAAAAAGGCAGCCCTGCATCAGTCTGCCCTTTCAAGCTTGTCATATAAAATGTATATATTTATATTTTCTTGGCTGTCAACTAATATGTTGACAGCTACAGTTTGCATTATAGAAAACTTAAACAGAGACGCTTAAACAGGCGACTGTGGCTGCGAGGGAGTGCGGTCGTCTTTCAAGCAGAAGGTTGTGGGTTCGATCCCAGCCCGTGCAGTCAACATGTCGATGTATCCTTGGGCAAGATACTTAACCCTGAGTTGCTCCCGATGGCATGGCCAACGGTGTGTGAATGTGTGTGAATGTTGGGTCCTAGAGCAAGTGGTACTGCTCTGTATGAATGGGTGTGAATGGGTAAACGACATGTTGTAGTATGTAAAGCGCTTTGAGGGGTCGTAAAGACTGGATAAAGCGCTATATAAGTACCATTTAAACTCTAAGGCTGTTCACTTCTGTTTCCAGCAGTCCTGATGGGTTGCTGATCGAACCCCGTGTTTCTTTTGTTATCACTCCATTACCAGTACACCTTTCAGGGTTGAGCTACCTCCAGTCTGAAGAGCTTCATTATTGTTGACACTCAATTACAAAAGCTGACGGGAGATGGATTGAATTAAACCAGATATTTCTCCCTCTTTAAATCACTGTGTGTGTGTGTGTGTGTGTGTGTGTGTGTGTGTGTGTGTGTGTGTGTGTGTGTGTGTGTGTGTGTGTGTGTGTGTGTGTGTGTGTGTGTGTGCGTGCGTGCGTGCGTGCGTAGGTGCGTGCGTGTGTAATATGTGAAGGGTATAATGTTCTGAAAGCAGGCAAATTTAGAGATAATTAATGTCAGATAAATTAGGGGCTCTTCTAGTTTATTTACAGAACATTAAATGAACTGATATGCTTCACAGTTGTCATAGCAGAATGGTTATATTTTGCTGTGGGTAAATTAAAGTAGTGTGCAATCTGTAAATGTAAAACACCTTCATATCACAAAATGTTTTTGCAATTATAAAAAAGGATCAACCACGCAAAAACAATTCTGCAAATAAAAGAAAATCTGTGAATACTAGTCCATGTCAGAACTTTTATTATCAATTTACAAATAAACCAAAAGCATTTTAAAATATCTTTCTAACACCCCTCCTCAAAAATGAGTATGTGGGAGTTTTTGTGTCAGAAATGTCAGAACACTACAAATAAAAACCAATATGTATAATCATTGTGATTTGAGACTTACTGGAAATGATTGTGCTGGCATGTTATTAGCTGAGACATCTGGAGCAGATACATTATTATGTCCATCAAATTCCAAATGTGGGTGATGCTCTCAATCTGTTTATAATGTCTGAGGAGTCTACCACATCTAAACCCTCGGCCACACTCTTCAGATCATCTCATTAGTGCGTTGGGACTGTGTGACTCATTAAGGGAGATGTGATGAGATTAAAGATCCAATGAGAACAGAGCTCACTGACAATCTGTCTGCCCCTCACTGCTTCCTGTCTCTCTCACTGTGAACTGAAGAAGTAAACAAATCATTCATTAAAACTACAAAGTGTAATTTGTCCCAATTGATTGAGTCCTCTAGAAAAGGGCATCCATGCTACCTCGACACACCAGACTACAAGGTTCAGTCAGCTAGGGGAGCAGCTGAGCAACATGAAGGAGCTTCATCTTGGTATTAACCATGATACAATGTGCGCAATCAAAGCAACTGCATGTTTTATAAATTTAATTTCTCTTTCAATTTCCTGAAAACAGCCCTCATCCCCATACTCTTTATCAAGCTGTGTGGTTTTCCTTCCTCTCTTGTCCCTGGGTGCGTCTCACTTCGGTTAAATGGATTCCTTGCGTCCCTCACTTGCGTCGTTTCCCTGCGTCTAGTCCCTCCCACCAGGGAAGCATGGAGAGACGCAAGGAAACCACGAGAAGCAGGGAAATGAGTTTTAAGAGCAATGGGACGTCGTTTCCTCCGGAGCGTCACGTGAAGCGACGTCCGTTTGTGATGACGCCGCACAGCTGATCGTCTGACAGCAGCCAGATCATTGCATGCGCTGCATCTTCCAATCAGTGAGCGATACACAGTAAGGGGGCGGGGCGAGTATCTGAGGATTTCACCAGAGGATGGTCTGGTAGTTCCTCGATTATCGCTCCTCCGTTATCGCTCCTCGATCCTCCGGCACAAATAAGGCCACTGGACTACTCAAGATGGCGCAGACAAATCAACTTCCGGTGATACAGAGACAGAGGAAATAAAAAATAAGAGAAGTGAAACGCACCCCCTGTCTTCTCTATACTGTAGCTAATCAGCAGCTGATCAGTACCTGCCTGTGCACCTGAGTCTGACGGCTGATTGGATCTCACCCTCAGCTGGCCTATCAGCAGCCAGGGCAGACCATAAAGGAGGCACCCAGGAAGCCTTCTCCCGCTCTCTCACCCTGGGCCTGTTTGCTGACTGACGTGCCTGAATTTGACTGTTGTTAGAAACTGATACTACTTTGTATTTTCTGACCTTTGTGAATGTGTGTTGAGAGGTGGAGGAGTTAGGTAACAAAAGAATAAACCTTTTTGTTAACCTTTACACTGACTCCCTCATTTTATTGGTTGTTGTGTGTTATTGTCTCCAGGTCCCCTAGACCAGTGGTTCCCAAACTTTTTGTGCCCAAGGCACACCAAAGGACAAGTAAAAATCTCAAGGCACACCTATTGTGCAAAATAGCCCTTATAACACGTGTTATCACTCATATCATGTAAAATATCTGTAAATGTGCATAATTATTTACTAATGCCAAATAAAATGTGACAAAGACAACTATATTACTCATGAAATATTTATTAACGAAATATTTCAGAAATTAATTTGAAACGTTATCAAATTAGGCTTCATCAAAGCAGCAACACACTCATTTAAACCAGACAGGTCACAACATTAAAAATGAGACAAAGGAAATTCAGCACAGAGAACTGTCAATGCAAGGAAGCTGCATTGTCCATGGTCCTGAACTACAAATTATAAATGTAACATTTCAGCAGAGATGGGGTCGTTACTAAAAAAAAGTAATATATTACATATTACATATTACTTTAAAAAAGTAAAAAAAGTAATATATTACACTACTTCGTTACTCTCTACATAAAGTAACTTGTTACTTTACTCGTTACTTTACTCGCAGGGCCGGCCCGCTCCTCCCTGCAAGCAGATCACGCAGACTGCTAAAGTTTCAAATGTTCTCTTTAGTTCAGTTTCCATTGTCGCATAAGACTGATCCAGATCCTGAATGTTTTCCTATCTGACCATGGCTGTTCTCTGTCTCCTGCTATCTGTATATTTTGTGCAGTCTATCTCTGCTCACTCTGTTGCGTCGGCGTGTTCTCCTGCGTGTTGGCCATGTGTTGAACTGGAACCAGACACCGCAAAGACTTCAGCCGAGCACGTACGAACTGCGCATGCGTGAGTGGCAATAACTCTCCTTACCAGCAGGTGGCGGTAGTGTGTATTCGTCATTCAAAACAGGCAACAACCGGAAGACAGAGAAGAAGAACAGACTGTGATATAAACAAACAACAAATAGCGTGTGCGGTAGCTCCATCTTAGCATGTGTTCTTTGCAGGTGCTTGTTGAGGTTTGACGTGGTGTTTACAGCAGTGGATAACAGCTTCTGGCCTGGACACAGTTTGCACCTCACCGTCACATTCCTGTCTATTCTTCGGATGAACTCAAAATAATGGGCATACCTCCACCCCTCGAGAGTTATCGCTGACTCAGCCATGTGTATGCAGCTCTGCACGTGGAGATGTGGACGCGCAAGTCGCGCAGATTACGTACATATAAACCTACAAAGTACTGATATAGTAAAACTTTTTTTTTTTTTTTTGTGTAGTTGTATATTGCAATAATAAGGTATGGTTGTCACAAAATCCCACGGCACACCCGGACTTGCCTCACGGCACACCAGTGTGCCGCGGCACACCGTTTGGGAACCACTGCCCTGGACCTTAGTGGGGACGTAACAAACATAAAAACAAAGACGACAAACAACAGAGATATATCTTCCTCCTGAGACAAGCTGACATGAGGTGACCTCAATGTTTCTCATTAATTCTATGCTCAGCATACAGTGGGGCAAAAAAGTAGCCACCAATTGTGCAAGTTCTCCCACTTAAAAAGATGAGAGAGGCCTGTAATTGTCATCCTATGTATACCTCAATTGAAATGAGAAAAAAGAAAAAATCCAGAAAATCACATTGTCTGATTTTTAAATAATTTATTTGCAAATTATGATGGAAAATAAGTATTTGGTCAATAAGAAAAGTTCATCTCAATACTTTGTTATATACCCTTTGTTGGCAATGACAGAGGTCAAACGTTTTCTGTAAGTCTTCACAAGGTTTTCACACACTGTTGCTGGTATTTTGGCCCAACCTCCATGCAGATCTCGTCTAGATCAGTAATGTTTTGGGGCTGTCGCTGGGCAACACGGACTTTCAACTCCCTCCAAAGATTTTGGGGTTGAGATCTGGAGACTGGCGAGGCCACTCCAGGACCTTGAAATGCTTCTTACGAAGCCACTCCTTCGTTGCCCGGGTGGTGTGTTTGGGATCATTGTCATGCTGAAAGACCCAGCCACGTTTCATCTTCAATGCCCTTGCTGATGGAAGGAGGTTGTCACTCAAAATCTCACGATACATGGCCCCATTCATTATTTCCTTTACACGGATCAGTCGTCCTGGTCCCTTTGCAGAAAAACAGCCCCAAAGCATGATGTTTCCACCCCCATGTGTCACAGTAGTTATGGTGTTCTTTGGATGCAACTCCGCATTCTTTCTCCTCCAAACACGTCTAGTTGAGTTTTTACCAAAAAGTTCTATTTTTGTTTCATCTGACCATATGACATTCTCCCAATCCTCTTCTGGATCATCTAAATGCTCTCTAGCTAACTTCAGATGGGCCTGGACATGTACTTGCTTAGGCAGGGGGACACGTCTGGGACTGCAGGATTTGAGTCCCTGGCGGCGTAGTGTGTTACTGATGGTAGCCTTTGTTACTTTGGTCCCAGCTCTCTGCAGGTCATTGACTAGGTCCCCCCGTGTGGTTCTGGGACTTTTGCTCACTGTTCTTGTGATCATTTTGACCCCACAGGGTGAGATTTTGCGTGGAGCCCCAGATCGAGGGAGATTATCAGTGGTCTTGTATGTCTTCCATGTTCTAATAATTGCTCCCACAGTTGATTTCTTCTCACCAAGCTGCTAACCTATTGCAGATTCAGTCTTCCCAGCCTGGTGCAGGTCTACAATTTTGTTTCTGGTGTCCTTTGACAGCTCTTTGGTCTTGGCCATAGTGGAGTTTGGAGTGTGACTGTTTGAGGTTGTGAACAGGTGTCTTTTATACTGATAACGAGTTCATTAATACAGGTGCCATTAATACAGTTAACAAGTGGAGGACAGAGGAGGCTCTTAAAGAAGAAGTTACAGGTCTGTGAGAGCCAGAAATCTTGTTTGTTTATAGGTGACCAAATACTTATTTTATCGAGGAATTTACCAATTCATTAAAAATCCTACAATGTGATTTCCTTCATTCTTTCCCCCCATGCTGTCTCTCATAGTTGAAGTGTACCTAGGATGACAATTACAGACCTCTCATCTTTTTAAGTGGGAGAACTTGCACAATTGGTGGCTGACTAAATACTTTTTTGCCCCACTGTATATGATGTTGCGTTCCTAGATCATTGAGATGTAAAGAAAAACAAAACTCATAGCATGAAGAGATGAATTACGGGGAGAGTTTAGAGACATAAAAGACCTCGAAAGGGAGATGGGAAATGGCTGCAAAAGGTGAACTAAAGAGAGGAATATTTTAAAAGCTCACTGAGAAAACAAAGGACAGGAAGGATTAATAACAATCATACATGTCAAGCACTGTGTTAATTTCCATAGTAACTAAATGTTCCATAAACTGTAAGTAAGAGTAGAGACATTTGTCAAACTGAGAACTTGTTATGCAGTATTGCATCTTAACTGAGTCACTTCTCACTCAAAACTGATTTGATCATTCAGTCCATCTGAGTTGCTTCTGTCACTTCCTTACCAAACACAGTTCCCTTTAGAGTGGATACTGATGTACTAATAGTCTGGAGAGCATCATTACTTACTGCTGACATTTAATTACAAAGCAGACAGGAGCGAACACAAACATTGGAAACAAATATTATTCCTCTCTAGGACTGACTCATTTATTTTCCAAGTTCTAATCAGCATTTCATGTTTCATCGCTCCTCTCTTTTCACACATGGCAAAAACTATCAAGAGCCAGTGTCAAAGTGTCTACAACCTGTCCAATATCTTTAAAGGTAGATTACATCAGGAAGTGTGGTCAGGTAGTAGACAGAGGGAGATGACTGTCTAAACCTTCAGCTCCTTGAGATGAATAAAAACAAGCATGGACCATGCGGGATAGAGAGCAGATCAATCAATATTATTTTGTTTTTAGTATAAAGCCTAAGAAGTTGATCTAATCAAAATGTGAGTGCCAGCCTTGAATCAAGGGTCATACTTTGACTGTATATGACTAAAGCTTTAAATATCAGACTGAGCAATACTAGTCAAAAGCCAACTGAAAAAAGATTGTCCATCGTATAAGCACAGAAGACTATACCTATGAAACATTTCAATATGGCAAAGAGAGACAATCAATAATCCATGTGTAAAAATGGCAAATGATGGGTATCATGGAATCAACAGCCTGGCGTTACTGTTACTGCCATAGCTTGAGTTAATAAGGAAAATACTTGACGATCTAAATCAAAACCATCATTTTGTAGTGGCAGACTCCCACATGTCACACCAGAGTACTGATGTGAAACTAATGTGCATCCCATAAATGTGTGAGAAGAGGCAAGTGTCAGGTTTAGACATGGAATGATTTAACGTAAGCCGTTTTTTACCAACTGTATCAATATTAAAGCAGAAGAAGTCAAGCTGAGGATTCAGCCTGTCTCAGACAGAATGATGAAACATCTTTCAGGTAGAGAACAGAAATCTATCTGGGATTCAACAGAGATACAGGCAGATAGGTGAGAGTGTGTACGTGTGTGAGTGTGCGCACATTTTCCAAAAATATGCCTTTCAAAAAGCAGCTTATATTAAGATGAGGAAAGTCCTAATATGTGGTGTCTTCTTTTTGTCTAGGGATGTGTAGTTATGACAGTTCAAAAACGTTCAATTTGTTTCTCCATGTCACCAACGATTAACAACGTCCTCTTGCACAACGAATATTCTCATCAGACTCCGGCGCACTTCCTGGGGGATTGGGCTTCCCTCCAAGCCCCCAGGAAGTGTGCCGGACTCAGATGAAAATATTCGTGCTGGCCAAACGGCAGTACTACACTTCCGTTTGGTTGCCAGGCCCGGAAACACTTTTTCCCATTGACTTACATGGGGAAAGAGTGGTCTGTAAATCGTTGGATAATTTTTTTTAAACTAAATAAACAACCCAGTATGAACACTTGTATAACATTCGTTCAGCAAGTTGTAATAATGTGCTAATAACGTTATTCTGAGAGTTGTTTCCCTCTGCATTATGAACGTGCATCTAACCCACGGGACCGCGCCGCCCGGCACGTTCATGTTACGTGTCCCGACCAATCAGAGCACACTGTGCTCACAGGAAGGGTGGGGGCTAGAGCTATTGGAGCTACAACGAGCTGTTAAAGGCAGAGAGTGAAATTCAGTGAATACAATACACGTAGTTTACAGAGATACTGTTTGAGAAACCAATGTGAGTTGCGTTTATCTTTACCCATGGATGCACAATAAGAACGGACCCATATCGTCTTACTGCCACCCCACGGAGCTGTAATAATGGATATTGCACATGTTTGCTATACTTCATTATCATACTACATGGGCTGTATGATTAAATCTTGTACCATGAATGTTGTATTAAATAAAGTTAATATTACTTATTATTATAAGTATATATATGTATATATATATATATTATCTATAAAAGAAATGATTGCACTATATTATATATAGGCCTATATACAGTGCAATCATTCTTTCATGCTAAATGAAGCTCTGTTGCTTGGATATCACTAGATCCTGTTACAGCGTAATATAAGTACATAACGATTAATGTTTACATTAACATAATGACTAGCTAGCCGCTAGCTGCTAACTGCCGACCTCGTTAATATCATATCCATCATAACAAATCATTACCATGCTGTCATGAACGTGCGGTGCTGTTACGTGTATGCAAATTGAGGTGTTTGATGTGAATGAGCATTTTGGTTAAAGTTGCTTCTCAGGCATGCCGGGTAATCTGTGACTTTTCGCATTTGATCATCATGCGCTAATGAGCAACTCTCATAGGAATGAATGAGGCCCCGCCTCCCACGCTGTATCCAGTTCTTATTATACATCCATGCTTCCCTCGACAAAAAAGCAATGATATTTCTCCATGGGATTTTAGAAAATAGCTCAAAATAAGATCTGTGGGAAACGTACCTGTTAGATAAATGCACGTTTTGTTCAGCCGGATAATATCCACATGTCTACCCTACTTTTATAATTTTCTAATCATAGACTTTTGAAACTACAAGAAGATAAGGAGGACTTTTACAAAAAAGTAATAGAGATTTTTGTCCAGAAGGATAGGCAAATGGACTTCATCTTCAAGTCAAGGTAAGACCGCAATTTTATTGAAAATGGGATCTTACTAAGAGAGAACAATTCAATATTTAAATGATACAATTAAATGTTTTGGGTATCCTTTTGTTGAACTGTCTGTTTAAAATTAATCGAAGCATCAGACAAAAACAGCTTTTGAAAATAATATTATATTTTGATTTAGGTCAAAATATAATATTTGTAAACCTGAAGAGTTAGTGCCAGTGCCTCACCAGCCATGAACCTCACTGCAGAAGCTTATATATAGACATCTACGTTTTTTGTGCCCCACCACTTTTGTATAAAAACGCCACTGGACAGCTTTAATGACTTATAAGATATGGGCTTAAAGTTCCTGGAGATGTTAATGCTGTTGAATAGTTGGTTTCACATTGTTTAGGACAATTCAGAAGCCTGGCCAGGTTGCACAAAGCACAGCAACAATAACATTCATATAAATAGATGGAGCCATACTTTTCATTCAGCTTTACACTGGTCTGAGGACGGTAACACAAACATATTTAGATGAATCAGCACCCTGGACAGACACTGCAGTACCAGGTAATATGTATTATTGTACTACTATGAAAACAAAATCTTAGATAGTGAGAAGTTTCAGAGGTTTTTCTTCTGCAAAGTATGAACAAAGTTTAGCTGGTTCAATTTAAAGTCTAATTACTATTCAGTTTTAGCTGATGTGTAAAAAAAAATGAAATAGAATACTCAGTAGCTGAAATCATCACTGGATTTCTTGCTAGCAGATTTTCTCTCGACTTTGCATCAGTACCGACTGTTTAATATGTCACAGCAGAGAGCACTCACAAACCCTGTTAGACACACCAACAGAGAGGCAGACAGACACAGATGCTGAGTGGACACAAACAATATGTCTGTAACCTTCAGATCTGGAGAACCATGACATCAAATTGCATTGAACCAATGTCTCAGTGGAGCGACACATTTGATCAGTTTGTTGAACTCTGTAGGGGACTGATGTTGTTGGAGTCACACGTCAACGAAACAGATATAAATTGGATTTGTGTTTGTGTTTTATTTCACAAGGACAGGGTCAGAGTTCATTTAGGTAGACATTGTTGTACAACAGTAGAAAGAAAGAGCATACTGTACAGACACCTGTCTGATGACAGAAATGCATCTGTCCCTTTGGTTTACAATAGATTAAACACATTGAATTAGGAAGAGTACCAGATGGCATCATTACCTCTGAGAGACCAGATGGGGTTGGATAGAATAACCATACACTTAACATGTCACTTGTTAGACGCTTGTATCCAAAGCGACTTACATACTCAATACTGTGGACAATCCCCACAGGAGCAATTTGGAGTGTCTTGCCCAGGGACACAACGACATGCTGACTGCAGTGGGGTTTGAACCTGTGCCCCCCTGATCCGAACACCAACGCATTAGTCCACTACACCACACGACTCCTAACACTTAACATTCAAAAGTGTCCAGTGCAAGTGAAAAAAAGAAAACACAAAATAAATGTGCTGCCCTCCTTAGATACGAGTCAAATAACAGATGACAAAGAAGAGGAATGTGTAACAAGATGCTCAGTGAGGTCTGACTGCTGAGAGTCTCCTCTCCACTTAGTGAATACCAACCTGAATCACCAATTACCTAATATAGATTTGCTTTGCAGCACTTAAACAAAGATTATAGGTCCATGTTGTAATGACCAAATACCACAAGAAGGGATGTTCTAAATGAGCATTAGCCAAATATGAGATGTGGCTGAATCCATGAATGAAACACTGAAGTGGCAACAGATACAATCTTATTATTCACAACCTAAATCAACATTGTCACAATGTCTAAAATGTTGGATAAGTAATTCCTACTGTTGTTGAAATTGATTGGTACCCCATATTGGTTGTTTTATTTACATAAGGGAAATTAAAATAATAGGGCCACAGCAGTTGTATCTTAACAGAAATAGAGGTTTACAACAATCACCAGTGGAACTCGTGTCTGTTGTCATTAACACTGAAACATATCTGAAGTGTCCGCCTATCTGTGTCATGGGCACCGGAGGACTCAGCATTCGACTCTAATCACCGGCACACATTACATTATCACTAACATAAATATGGCAGTTAACCTTAAAAAGCAAAAGTATTGATAACCAGCTAAATTCAAATTCAATTAACATGAGTTTGGTCTAGTGTCAAATGAAGGTAAGATTACTGACGCAGCGTGGACGGCTCGTCCTCCCTGTTGGAATTTAGGAGGAGATATTCAATTAAAGCAGCTCTAAATACATGATCCATCAGAGCTCTGGAGCGGCGGAAGATGAAGCTGACCAATATTAAACAAATCACATCAAGTTAAAGATGTGTTTTCTCTCGTCATGCCCATCCTGCTTCATCTAAATCACTTTTCTCTCTGTTGATTCTTTATCGCCTTTCTTCAGATCATTTCCTTTTGTTTGTGTTTATCTTTCCTCCATTGTCCAATCCCTCTACCACTCTCCCTCTGATCATATCTTTATCATGTTTAAACACAATTTCCCCTACACTGTTCATCCAGGCCCTGCCACCTCCTTCAGTCTGTTTTTGCCCCCAGCTTTTGTGTATGATATGAACAATAGATTTAAAAAGTATGATAGAGAGTACTGAGTTTATAACACTGCTGAGTTGAATTAGTACGTGGAAATGAAGACCATGTTCTTGTAGGCTTTGACTTAAATATGATGAAAGTGTTTTTTTTTTTTTTTAAATCACCCTTACATTTATTTTTGCCATTTCATTGTTCTGTGACAAAGGCAATGTCTCTTAAATATGAAATCTAAAATAAATAAACGAATAAAAAGAAATTGGGGGAATCCAAACTAACAAATGTGTTTATAAATACTATAAATTACAAGTTAAGAATATATTGACTAATCCTTTATCTGGTCATTTTATTTCTTAATAAAGCTACTTCTCTGCCGACCTTTATGCACAAGAAGCATTGAAGCATGCACCCTGACCTCTCCGTCTCCTCTCAATAAGCTTCACTAACCTACCAGTCTAGCTGCTGGTTTACAAGCTTTAAGAGCAATGTTGTTCCTGCTGGACAGACACTCAGCCTGTTGAGGCCTGACTCTGGTTCATCTGCTGCCCCCCTCCATGTCCTACTGGCTGCAGCTCACAGCTGTTTACTGTCAGGGAGACTGAATGACGTATGTTAACAAGGGGAGAGTTTATCAGGCAGCACACACTGGACTGCCACAGAGGCCATTTCTCAATCTCGAGGATACTGGCTTCCAAGCCAATATTTCAAGGATGCTACGTCATCGAGTGCCGCCGAAGTACTGTTCCAATCTCCAGCATACTTGGAATTCCACCGAGGCCGCGTCCTTGGTTTGGGGAAATTTCGAGGCTGCACATGGGTAGACTTCGCGTCCTTAAAATCGCCACAATGCTTTGCGCACGGACCAATTTCAAAAACCCTTGCGGAGAATGGCTGAACCGACGCAGCACACCTTTAAATGTAAGTATGTAGTGGCGTAGAACATGTGTTGGTAAATATGTGACTTTGTTACATTTGTTATCACCAAAAATGTGTTCCGTGAAAGTAAAGCAAGTTCATAATTAGATAGACATTGTGAGGTATTTATTTTCGGTACAGCTTATTTTGAAACCGTTAGAGAGCACACTTGTTAGCCGGTTCCATTCTTCTTCGTTTTCCGAAGCCATGGCTTGGAAGCATACTTACTTCGTTTCTGAAGGAAGTGACTTGGAAGTACGCGACTACCAAGCCAGCATCCTCGAGATGGAGAAACGGCCAGAATCTGGCACACATGGACCGGACGTACCCACAGTTTTTACAATCATTATAATCCTCCATATCAGATTAAGCATGAAGTATTATGTACATTTAGATTGAACTCATGCAAGCAAACACACAAAGACACATCAAGCAGAGTCGTAGAGCAAACTCATATTCTCCTTAATCCTGGTTGATCCGCGTATCTTTGGTGAATTACCATACAAATAACCGACACTTCTTATCAAGCTTTGTTTAAGAAGGCATAACAGAGCGACAGAGACAAAGACAAAGACAGAAAGCACACATTGCTTACTTTATATTTTACTAACACCATGACAATCACATCTAGATTTGATTAATACTTTTCTCATCAGAAGCTCAGCTGTAACCACTTCTAAGGCGCATGGAGAAGATACAAAGTTTGACGGTCAACATTTCTAGCAACACTTGTAGTGTGCAACAACACATGCATGAACAAATGTCCTTGTACTGTTAGTCAGTCAGCAGCACGCATGTTCTACATGTGAGGAGACTCATGAGACTGGAAACACTGATATTAAGAGCAGAAGCCCAGCAGCAACCAACCTCTGATTAAGTGCAGCGGACCAGGTGTACCCACCAGAGGATCACTCATGTGATCTCTCAACTGATCAATGATGTCATGTACCTTAGAAAATGATAGAGTAAGAATTATTTCTTTGTGGAAATGGACTCAAGAAAATCAATTGTGAATGTGCTGCTCTGAAGTGCGAGATACATCTCTGTCAAGTGGACTTTGTAAGAGAGTATTCTCTTTTTCTCACCATATCTTATCCTAGCAACGTCAATGTGCAGGATCAGCAGAGATCAGCAGCAAATTAAAGCAGCTAGACTTGCATACAGTATCTAACATTGAAGCTGCGGTATTTAACAATATAGCACTATAAATACATGGCATACAAAATGTGGCATCTGAAATGTTATCATATAGATATACAAAAATGAAATGTTATTCAAATGAATATGTATGGATATATATTTGCATTTGGTGATATTGAAATGGAGGTGGTTACACCTGGAGGAGGAGATTTTTCTAATCTCTCAGCCACACTTCATTTATCCTCTAATTAACATTCATTCCAAAGGCTAAAAGGACCTCAAACCAAATGAAGCATTCAGTGTGGCTCATTTAAAGTTCTCTCCAGGAAGACACAAGTGCATGACATTAGCAGCCTCACATGTTGAACACTGACCTCAACCCATCATTCCCAAATACATTTTGATTGCCTAAGTAATGGATTTAGACCTGGAAGTTTTAATGCATTAAGCCCGTCTGTAAGTGCATAGAACATACCAAATTTGATTTAGTAATATAATATTACCGTTAAAATAATATGTAAAGCTTCTGTGCTGTGTCATGCAAGTAAAATCACAAAATGATACTGCAGACAATAAATAATATATATTTCAGTGCTCATAATATTTAACAATGACATTAAAAAATATATATGGTTAATGGGCTGCATTTATATCTCGCTTTTCCAGTCTTTGTGACCACTATACCTGCTTTTGAAAAACACAAATCACAATTACCTATCCACATGTACAGAGGCAGACCATACAATACAAGGTTCTGACCTGCTAATCAGGGACAACTAACTGTAACACTAACTTACACATCTATGGCTAACTTGGTGCATTCATGGCATGGAAACGTCTGACACGCTGAACGGCAGAACTTCTTCTTAACCACCTGGGAGCTATTAATACCCTTTCAGCCCTACACAGTCTGTGACAGAGCTGTCAGTCTGCAGGGAGTAAAGTCCATCGACTGATACTCCAGCTTCACACGTTCGCTACAAGCACCTTCCCTCCACCTATGTGTCTGTTTGTGTCCTTTCATCCACACCCATGCTGTAGAACGATGATCATAAAAGGTCTGTGTTGCTGACGAGCCTGACATAAAGACCAAGTGAAGGATGTGTTGGACCATTTCATGGACTAACTGCTCCATCAATCACACAGCACAGAGCAGCAGAGAGAACTGTGTGGAGGCTGGAGTCAAGCAGACAAAAACTGTTGGCTCAAACACCACGCAAGTGTGAGGAACAGACTTTGCTGAATGTGTGCATGACTGCTGGCTAACACCTAGCTTTTTTCTCCAAGATGTTTGATGTTTTGACCCTCCAGGTTGTGTCTTCCTGGTCGAATGTACTTATTGTAAGTCGCTTTGGATAAAAGCGTCAGCTAAATGCAATGTAATGTAATGTAATGTAATGTCTGCAAGTTAGGAAAAAAGTTGAAAAAACATTTGATTCATAACCTTCACATTCTCGCAGAGGCCTATACATACACACATGATTTCAAACACACTGCCTTGAATATGAAGATTATTAGCCCAATGACACATGTAATTGTCAGCCTGTCCTCCTACAAAAAACGACCATATAGGTCGATTGTTAAGCAGCTAAATACGACCCAGAGACACGTTTTAAAGTGTAGCCCCTCTAGTGGTCGTGTAAGAAACAACATGCTCCTGTCGATTGCAAACGCTCCGGAGGGTCGTTTATTCACAAATAACCCTCTCTGGAAAATCCTAAATTGTGGAATAGTTTGGCCATTAAAATGCTTTTTTATTAGATTTCTAGCGAGAAGTGTATATTGTACTTTTATAATCCACGTCCAGTGGATGTGTAGGATCTACAGTTTGATAGATATACGAAGATGATTTGAGGTCTCGCCAGGAGAACGTGTACTGTATATGGGGCAACTTCCATGTAAAGTTAGCGTGGGTGAAAACAGTATTTCCGGTCTCGAAGTTTTCATAATAAAACCGGAAGTATTCCCTACACTGTCAAATGATTACGCAGTGATATCTCCATTACTCATCCACTAAAAAACATCAGTTTATCCTTGTTAATTACACAATATTGATTGGTTTAAATTGTGTACAATGCTTTTGTGTTTTTAACCGTCGATTCGGAGAAACAAATTGTGTTTTCGGAGTTTAGACACTACAGAGTTTCCGAAGACACTACACTACCCAGAATCCCCAGCTATCGTTTGGGACTACAACATCCGCCTTGCTTTACAAACCCCGTGATTAGCCCTCAAGCTCTGTGATTGGATATTGGAGTGGCAGTGCGACAAGGTTACGCTGAGCGTCAAAGCTCTTTGAAATGGAATGGAACCACGCCAGACTTTCCAAAACTGGACTTGGACGGGTCCAGCCCAGCCCTCCCCCCCAGAATTACACTTGCTGGCTATTGCGTGTTTCATAACATGTTCTATGGCACGTCTCTACTGGTAAATGTAGTTTTAAAAGACGTTTTCGTATTTCCCACAATTAGAAGTTGCCAGTATTAAACTGTATACATCCCTGGAGGTTTAGGGGACACGAAACACATTGGTGTTATCAAATTTAAAACATATAATTAATACATGGGTGAAAATTGCTTGTGTCCATAATGGGCAGCATTAATACCACATGACAGCTGGTCTTATGTCTGTGTCTTATGGTCTTATGTCTGTTGTTAATTGATAAGCCTGAAACATGCACTTGTCAAGGTTCAGATGCACATTTAGCAAATATGGCAGTAGCCATCGATCATCTTAAGATAAGATACTTTATTGATCCCAAGTTGGGAAATGTTTTTGTTACAGCAGCATGTACTACTTTGTTCTACTCCACTACAATTCAGAGGTTAACCTGGTATTTTTACTCTACTACATTTATTTTTGTTACTTTGCAGATTCTGATTAATGATGTGAAATATAAACAACCCTTAAATCAGACTTTAGTTACACCTGAGTAAAATTCAGCCTTATCAGTTTGTCTGTTTTGCACATCCTCCTGTTAATATCTTTGGACGTCCTGCACTAAACTGTTTTATTGTAGAGATACAGTATCTTCTAGATATTTTCCATTCTATATTTCTATCATTGACCCCTATTTTGTATGTAGGCTACTCTTAATATTTAAATGTTTTCATCAATAACTAAATAAATATAACTTATTCAACAACTACATTCAATAACGTGCTTTAACCACTAGGAGGTGCGGTTTAGACCAGTGGTCTAGTTAATAAAACATAATAATATCGTACATAGTGTTAATTTCGTCAGCTATTTTTTAATTTAGTTTTAGTCTTAGTCCTGTGTTAAATTTCCTTTTTAGTTTTAGTCATATTTAGTCACCTTCATCCTGTTTTTATTTAGTCAAGATTTAGTCGACTAAAAGTCTGAGCATTTTAGTCTTATTTTAGTCGACTAAAACAGTAAACATTTTAGTCAAGATTTAGTCGACTAAAAGTCTGAGCATTTTAGTCTTATTTTAGTCAAAGAAAACTAATTATTTTAGTCTACTTTTTGTCAATGAAAACTGTTGAGTCTTTTTTAGTCATCAGATTATATAGAACATTTCAGTCAAACTAGTCTAGCCAAAACCAATAATTTGTCATTTTAGTATATAAATAAATAAGATTATCTTGTCCTTATTTGATGAAAAACACAGGCTGAATGATTAAGAATGCAGCTTTCTGCTCAGGTTTGTGGTGTTTTTACCAGCTGTGTTATGGCCACATTGCTTCCCTTCTGATAAAACAATGCATTCGCTTTTTTTCTCCGCCTCATTGTAGCGAAAATGGGCCCAAATATCACATCGTTTCTTTCTCCCAAGCAGTGGTGGCTTTAGACTTTTTCGTTGTCAGACATTTTGACGGACAGGATTGTAACATTTCCGTCATAATCCATTATTATCCGTCGAGTGCACAATGTATCACTCACTCGCGCTGACGGGGGGTATTCGGTTAACGCGACCACTGCTCCTAAACCCTGTTGTTGCCATTTTATTTTCTGTTGAATAAGGTTAGTTAGACCATGAGTTAGACCCGAGTCTTCCTGACAGTTCATATTGTGCCGCTGCCCGGTGTAATTCAAAATGTACCACCGCACGCAGCACAGAAACAGCTGCTGCTCTGCCGCAGCACCGGAAATGGAACTGCTGGGAGAAAAACTAACTATCAGAGATTTAACGTTATCTTTGATAATATTTCGTCTCCTCATTTTTCGCCTGATGATTTCGTTACAGTTATTGTTTACTGCCGTCGGTGCCGTCTCGTCATCGTCTCGTTTTCGTCATGGAAAAAAGGTCGTTGACGAACATATTTCGTCATAGTTTTAGTTAACGAAATTAACACTAGTACATAATATGACTATTCACTTTATTGTGAGTTTAAAACAGAACGGTAAAGGAAAATACAGTTTCAGTCTCTCGATGTGAAGCTTATGCATTGTACCATGAACTTGTATAGACCTGTAACAGTCAACTGCATGAGGAGTTGGAAAGGTAGTTCAGAAAATCAGTAATATCTTTAAAAACTACAAAAAAGTCCCTTTCTATCAGCTGTGCACCGTTATGGTGTAAATACAGACTATCTACTAATTGGATCAAATATAAAAGTCAGCCGAATTAGTGTTGATACTGCAAGGAGACGTATTGTGTGAAAAGAAATGGAAGATGTTGTTTAATTGTTGATATATTTATGGTCCACGTCACGTATTCAGTTTTGGCGGCATCTCTTCCAGTTTGTCAAAAGGTCTTCTGATCAGGGCTCTATAAATACATATCTAGGGCAGATATGTAATATTTAATGCAGCCGAACCGTGTATTACAATGCCGTTATATGATGACTTTCAAAGAGAAAAGCAAGAACACTCGGAATAAAGTATTATTATTATTTTTTTTAATGTTTTCCGATTTCATATCACATAAACACCATATCCCGACGTGCATTGCGGCGTGATTTTAGCCTATCAAAACCTCTGAAAAAAGAAATGTGTCTCTCAGAATCGAAAGAGAAAAACCTATGGGAAAAACACAAAAGCATTGTACACAATTTAAACCAATTAATGTCGTATAATTAACTAGGATAAACTGATGTTTTTTTAGTGGATGAGTAGTGCAGATATCACTGTTAAATCATTTGATCATTGGTTTTATTATGAAAACGGCGAGACCGGAAATACTGTTTTCAACCCGTAACTTTACATGGAAGCTTGCCGCATATACACGTTCTCCTGACGAAATCTCAAATCATCTTCGTAATATCTATCAAACTATAGATCCTACATATCGACTGGACGTGGATTCTAAAAGTACAATATACTTCTCGCTAGAAATCTAATCATAAAGCGTTTTAAACGTAATTATAGGTCGTATTAAGCTCTTGAACAAACGACATATTTGGTCGTAATAAGGGCTTAAACAATCGACCCATTTGGTCGTATGAGTTGGAGGACTTGTTGGTAATTGTCATAGGAGGAGATTTGTTTCAGATCTGAAACATTAAAGAGCATCCTAATGCCTCACTGGAGAGAAGACTTATTGTTTTCATACATGGTCATATTTCCCTTATAAGGTAGCAATCTACTAACTGTCCTTTTCCTGTGTAACAAATAAAGCCAATACCATTTTTTTTGCAGGAAGCCTGACGTTAGCATAAAGCAGAATTAGGGGGTACAAGTTCTCTGACTGGACTTTGAACCAATGACGATGATGGTCACATGATATCACCTAAGCTATCACTATCAAAAGCTTTTGTGCCATCCATTATTCTAAGCCCCAAGTCCAGAGCTCTTAGAGAGAGAGAGAGAGAGAGAGAGAGAGAGAGAGAGAGAGAGAGAGAGAGAGAGAGAGAGAGAGAGAGAGAGAGAGAGAGAGAGAGAGAGAGAGAGAGAGAGAGAGAGAGCAGTAGCCGGAGACAGACCCTTAATATTCCAGTGATGGACTACTGTACGTGCAAAGGATGGAAAACTGTGCTGAGAGAGATTGGATCTTCCTTCTTATTTTGTTAACCTTTCCCACATGTCTCTCTTGTTTCACCTTTCCCTCTCTGTATCGGTCCTCTCTACAGTGATAGGTAAATGCATCCAGGCTTCATTTATTTTAGTCGTGCTGGAGTTTCATTTTGAATTGGTACATCCATTATGCTGCTTTCAGATTCAACAAAACCTTGGTTAAAGGCAAAATAAAAATGAGACTCCGTGCTTGTAAGTGGTTTGAGGAGGAGGACCATGAAAAAAAAGAGACAATGTTTGAGGCAGGGAACAAAGAAAATGAAGAACAAATCTAAATTAGTTTTTGCTGAAATTCAGTGACTGGCTGAAAGGATTACTAAAAACAGGGACACAGATCATAATCACTGGGATTTAAAGGCGTGTATTGATCAAAAGTGAGAGTGGCGGGAAATAATCAGGCCATTAACGATAAGAATTTAAAGGAAAACATGCTTCTGCAATTACAACTGTGTCACAACCAGCTGGATGTTAGTATTTAGCTGCTATAGTCCATCCAGGTTGGCCTGTGCATAGCAGCAACTAAACAACATGTTATATTTGTGTCTATATTGTGTATCATTGAGTATCATCCGCATAACAATTAAAATGTACCGAGTGATTCCTAATAATATTGCCTAAGGGAAGCATACATATGTTTTGGGTGACACAGTAGAAAAAAGGCTGAGATGACGCAAATGAGCGAATGAGTTTCTGCTAAAAACATCGGCATGTGTCGGTGTTAATGAACATTTATAAGTATCAATCCTATCGTTCAGGAGAATACAATGTTCTGGAGGTAAAATATATGGTAATCTCATGAAGTGATAACTGGTTATTTCATCCCTTTCACTTTCCCCATGACTATCTTATTTTAGTGTAAATTACTTTTTGATGGCATCAGAACAACCCTTTTCACATTCAGTCCATTCAAATCATGACTTTAAAAATACATTTGCAACATCTGGAAATGTTTTCAGTAATGAAAAACTGTAATCCTTCTGTTGAGATTGAATTACATCTTCATGAATACGTTTGGCCCGGCTGCTGGAGAGATCTCTTGAATGTTGTAAAGCAGAGGCTGCCAGCATGCATACGTTTTGTGTTTAGTGGAATCGTTACCATTTTTTACAAAATAAAGCATCGATCACTGCTGGAGCAAAGTGTGGCCGTGGACAGAATACAACTCATCTCATCTTCCTGTTCGCTGGAGGAATAACAGTGAAGAAAAGCATAGACACCCTCAGCCAGATATTGTGTTGTTCTGCAGACAGCGAGGAGTATTAATAATAATATTAATAATAATAATAATCACACAGCCAGGCAGAACCCCAGTCTAATGTTGAAATGCATTAGCAGCCTCTCAATAACACAGTATGTGGGAACAGACTGCTGCTCACAGCCGGTAACACTGTCAGAATGCGTCCATATGACCATTCATCTCTACAGTGAAACCAAACAGCCAGACTGAGTCAGTTTCACTGCTGAGAGTCAGGACTGTGAAGCAGCAACAGGCAGGGAGCTGGAACAAAGACTGCAGAGACAAGCACAACTCAGCATGCAGGAAACCAACCAACATGTTGAATAGCTCAGAGTTAGCAGCTCTTTCTTAACAAGTTCTGCTATTAAACACAGAGCCACAGCAACAGGCTATACATCAACCCTCATTACTTAGAGAGCAAGAAAAGAAGATCTGCCGGATATGGGAACGATGACAGAGAGAAGACAGAACACGGATTGAATCAATAACTTTTAAGGACACTAAATCCATGCTCATGCATCAGCTCACCCAAAACAATCATGTTTGACACTTTACCTGCAGAGTCAATCAGTGCAGACAGACACCATGTTGTGCATGTACTTTCAATGCATAACATGTTGGTTCTTTAATAAATATAGTTACTGTCATTTCCGAGGAGTTTAAAGCATTCTGTCTTTGGTGTTGTACCAGCTGGACATGAACACACGAGAAAAACAGACACACGTTTGGTTGTCTTACGAGAGAAGACAGAGTTGAACATGTTTTACCCTTTAGATAAATTAGGAATTTCATTGGATTTAGCTGCATCCATGTGTTAGCAAACAAATACTATGGAACAATTGTTAACAATGCACAATGATCTCAGGAATATCAAAATGATTGACCTCCTGGAGAGGAAAGGTTGACATTATATGAGCCTGCAGAGTAAATTGATCGACCCTCTCCCTAACAGAAAGCTACCTGCAGCCCATATATCTCCAGAACAACTAAAAGGTCTTTTAATTTGGCAGCCACAGTGGGGAAAACCAGTCAAAGGTAAGTACGTTCACAGGAGAGATGGCAAAAGATATGAAAGAAAACACCAAACTAATTTACCGCCCCAAAGGCACACTCACATACACAACTATCCTGAGTAATTCTAACAAGATTAAATGCATCTGCTCACCACCTCAAAGACCAACACAATGTTTCAAATGTACTATGAAAAAAAAGGCAAAAATAGAGAAATTCTTAATATTATAGCGATGAGGAGCAACGGAGGGCCGGTACCACCGGCTGTGAGCAGCTGCAGAGAGGAGGAGAAGCCTGTATGGGTTACCGAAATGACTGAAAGTGTTCAAGTTTTATTAGAGGAGAAAATGAGGGAGATGGAAGCAGCTGTCAATTCAGAGAGGGAACTGTGCCAGCAACAGGAGGCTAGACTCAAAGCGGAGCTGGCCTCTCTTGAGCGAGATCTCCAGGAGAGTAAAGAGAAGGAGAGCCTTGTGGCCTCTGGAGAAGTGCCTCCAAGAGGGCAAAGAGAGAGAAAGGAGCCTGGTGGAGGAGGGTGCTAAGAGGGAGGCGCAGTTCAAAGAGCTGCTCAGGAGCCTGGAAGCCGAGAAGGACAACCTGGAGGAGCGTCTGATGAACCAGCTGGCCCAGCTCAACGGCAGCATCGCAGACTACCAGCAGGAGGCGGCGGACAACCGGGAGCACTTGGCCGAGCTGCAGCGGGAGGTGGAGCGGTTGGCGAGGGAGCGGGCCGTGTTGGAGGCTGAGGCGCAGAGCGAGAGCGACCGGGCCGCCAGGCTGGAGGAGGACATGAGGCAAGCACAGCGAGAGAGAGCAGAAGCAGAGTCTGGTAAGCAGGAGGAGCTGCTGAGGGAGAAGCAGCTGGAGGTCCGGCAGCTGCAGAGGGACTGCATCAAGTACCAGGAGAGGATCAGCGAGATGGGTAGAGAGGGTAAGGCGCTGCAGCAGAGCCGGCCCGACCCATTAAGCGCCCGCTTAGGGCCCCGCAGTCACTAAGGGGCCCCCTAGCAAAAACAATATTAATTTTTTTTTTTATCTCAGTACACCGTCACTGTGATAAGTATGTTTAATTAATTGTGTTAATATGCCTAGATTGCCTACTCTCAAAGTCATGTATTATATTATTGAGTCAATAATATAATACATTAACCGTGCTTTACCTGAACCTCATCATGACACTAGAGAGGACGGCAGGATTGTAATTTCCCGTGTTCAGTGAATGCAACAGATGCAAGACACCAGACCAACCAGAGAGTTGAATGGAAATAAATATCTGTCTTATTGGCTGACAGGTACCTATCCTGTGAGCTGTGACAATGTTTAAAATAAACTGTCAGTCGGACTCAGAGTTTTTGAAGATGGACATAAGAAAACATTTTCTTAAAAAAGACGACAATTCTCATGTGGTGGCTCACACAACAACCCCAGAGCCACCACTTGAGCCAGGTAAACAAGGTATGTAAATGTCAGTAAACTTCCAAGTTATGCGAACATGTAAGCAAAGCATAAATTACAGCTAACCCTAACACTGCAGCGGCAGCAAGGTTACAACAAGCTCCAGAATAAGCCCAAAAACTCCCCAACCAAACCACAGCTTTATTGTCACCAACACAGACATCCGAGGAAGGAGCCCGACAGCACAGCCGGGGGAGCCAGACTCTACGCCTTCCTGAAGAAGATGACAGCACGAGGAGCCTGTCGTCGCGGTGGGCCGTGCTGGTGGTGGGGATCCCTGTTATGTCTCTGTCGCTGCCCCAACCACAGGACCGCACCTCAACCATGCAGCATCACTGTGCAGCTCTATGATTGGCAGAGACGGGGGATGCCTGAGTGACACCCTCAGCATCATAGGGTCGCTACTATGTTATCTCCACAAATCATTTTTGTTTCCCTGATGTGAATTGTACACTGCCAGGAGCAACATTGTCAAATTCTGATTGGGTTTGGTTGATTGCCTACACTTGAAAAAAGGCCTGGTACACTCCAAAGGACACACGGGACAACTCAGTCTTGACTCTTTCCTTTGTATTTGAGATAATGTAGAGTTATTTTAGCTCCATGCAGCTTCCATGTTTCTCATTCAGACGTTTTAGGTTGAAAACCATGCAGTGTCTTTGGGTGAATCCTTTCCAGTCAATCCTCTCCTTTCTGCCACTCAGTGAATGGTTTCTCCTTTTGTCCTCTGCTGAGAGTAGCATCTCCAGGTGCTTTGCATCAGGCTCATTATATACGTGACTCTTTGCTCTTCTTTGAGCCACATCTCTAGTGGAACCACAGATGTTAGACTCCCTGTCACCACCTGCTGGACTGGAGCCAGATTTAGAATTTGCCCTCCACTGTTTTTATCTGGAATGATTATTCTTATTGTAATATTGACTTTCGTCTCGACATGTAGCACATCATGTTGCATTATGTCATAAACTGAGACAATGAACCAGTTTTAGACTTAGAATAAAGATGTAATTGCAACAGTTTCAACCTTTGCTCACTTTATCCATGCTTGAATGAAACCACAAAATGTACAAACAATAAATACCATTTCATGCATTTTCCTTTTCAATAAGGCTGAATAAAAGGTTACGGGAGGGACAATTGTTTAATGCATGTCCCATGTACAGTCCCTTATCAAAATAATGGGATTCAAGCCAATCAATCTCAATCTTTCAATCTTTATTTATTTATATAGCACATTTAAAACAACTTTCAGTTGACCAAAGTGCTGTACAGGCAATAACTACAATATTAAATAACACAATGGGAGTACAATAATAAAACAATAATTAAAAACATGTTAAAAAGCACAATAACTAGAAACATATATATAAAAAAAAAACACATACAAATATAAAATATAAAAATGTAATGTTCAACTAGTATTAAAAAAATACTTTAAACGTATCACTTACTCGCCTCCAAAAAACATTAAGCCAGCTACATTCTGTCATAGAAACAGATCAAATATTGCCACATTTTAGTACAGCTAAGTCATTTATTAAAAAGATGGCTGCCTTCTCTATTATAATTTTCTTAACATTGTTTAACAGTATTAATGTATGTATGTCTAACAAAGGTCTTTATTCAGTTCACCTCTACTCATAAAGCTTGAAAAGCACAGCAGTGGCGATGAATTATCAGCAAGCCTTGTTACGAAAACAGAGTAAGTGGCAGAACTATACTGCAGTTGCTAAGAAAGCACTTTTCAAAAAGTAAAACAAAGAATCGGAGCAAATTATTCACTTAAAATCAAAAAACTGGAGCAGCTCACAAAGGATTTGATGCATTACCGAAACAAAATAAATAATAAAAAAGTAGTTATCTACACCCTGTTGCCTCTAACTGAAATACCACATATTAGGAAAATATTTTGAATTTATTAAAATGTGCAGAAATGTAGATATCAATGGATTCCGTCAACAACAAATACAGTGACCCTCGCACCCTCCATTTCACATCCCACACAGGATTTGGACCATCAGTGCATCCCATGATACCCAAGTGAACCAACCCTTAAATGATACAAATTACTGACAGATACCAATAAATATAACCGCACATCACAAACCTATTGATATTATAACAAGATTCACTACATTGTTCCTACAGTTCCCAGCACATTTTAAATCAACTGACACATACACACACACCCTGCCAAGAAACAGTTGGATCAATTGTGATTGTTGTCTCAGCGTTCATTGTGTGAAACAACAATGGGTAAAGCAAAAGTGCCAGTGATCTGAAGAATGATTTCAAGCTGCACTTGGGAAATTAACAATGTCCCATGAGAAGCACTGCCAGACTGAAACTAGATTCATACCCAGACAAAGACAAATAATACACCATCTACAATAAGCATTACATTGCCCCTGTCTACTGCAAAATACCTTCAATACTTTTGCAATACAGCAGCACTACATTTTTTATTTCTAAACACTTAAAAAATAAATGTTGGAACCACAGGAAAATTGACAGCAATGTTCTTTTTCTGTGGCATTTTTTTGGCAGTGACAGCTTGTACAGCACACTCAACCTTAACCCATCACTTTAAACACCCTGAGCTTCACACAGACAGCATGTTCAGCCAGTCTGAATAAAGTACCTCAAAGTGACACTTTCTTCCCTTTTAACCAAAAGAAACAACGGATCATCTAAATTTAGCTCAATAAAACTTTAGGTAAAAACATATTCGACATTTTGCACCAGCTCTCAAGACATGTTATCACAGGATTAATATGTAGTCTCTTTAGGAGAAGCAACGGTGTAATAATTAATAAGAATAACGATGGACCGTGTCCCCTGTAGTGTCCCATTAAGCATTGCTACTGAGCTAACACATTACCAAAGCCCTGGAACTGCCCTGCCCTGGTTAGTGTTATTAATTACACCTGTGACTTTCCTGCTGTAACTTATCAAAATGTCTGTCAGGTAAATTCAATGGACTTGCAACACAAAACGACTAATACAAAATAAAATGGTGTTTTTCATGTAAAAGTTGTCCTATTTCAGATGGAAAATCTCACCATTCTGTAAAAAGATATACGTATATATATATATATATATATATGTTTTCCAGTGCAGCTATAAAAGGCCTTGCTTCATGTTGTTCTTCATTCACTAATTTGGTCAAACTCCTTCAAACTTGAATGCAGAACTACTTTATTATTAAACTAGCATGTTTTAGCCTACTGATAATATAGCGTAGACATGGAGGAAACAACATTTTAAATGTAAAAGATAACCAGTTATATACGTCCACTCACATATCAGCCAATGGGATACACCTATATGGGCTGTGCTTATGGTCATGTGACCTCAGGCCAACTTTTCACTGCATGGTAGGGGGTTGAGGGGAGTGCCCACAAAAGTCTTGCAAATGTAAAAGATCTACAAAGCTTTCCTCACGCTGACTAAGTAAACATGATCCTCTGTGACTGAACTTGCCTATACAAAAAGAGAATGGGTTATGGTGTAATTGTCTCTGACAGACCTTGTAGAAACTAATTCCTTCATTAATTTATTTGATCCACGCTTGCGATTTTGCATTATTCATACAACACCTGTACACACGAATAAAGAGTTGCATATAGTGTGTGAAGTCAGAGGAATTCAATTCAAGATGCAAACTTGATAAACTGAATGGCCTTGTGCTGAAGAACAAAAAAGAAATCCTGTGCAGGACAAAGAGAGGGTGTAATTAACTAACCCACTGGTGACTCTGCAGCAATGGAGGACAACAAGATTGTTTGAGACTTATGAATACTGATGGAGGCAAAGACAATACAGAGGAGTAAACAGATTTCAAATATAAAAACCCACTGGCAGCTCAGCACACAAGTCTCCTTTACTGTATATAAGCTTGTAACCCTTATGTCTATTAAAAACATACGACTCAATCAGTCTTTGGTTGCCAGTGCACACACTAATGTCACATGTACTGGACTTTACTTATAAAATTAAACAAAGTTTGTAAAGGCCTCAAGCAAGAACAGTTTTGACGAGTATTTCAGGACAAAAGGTCAATCACACCTTGACACCCACTGCAGTCAACATGTCAAAAATATCCGTGGGGAAGATACCCAACCTCAATTTGCTCCCGTAGGCATGTCTATGGTACTGTATTCAAGTATCTGTAAGTTGCTTTGGATAGGAATCCCTTCCTGTAATATGCCAAAAAAGGTCTAGTAATATGACCTTATACACTTGTTCCTCCTACACTGGCTTCTGTTACAACTTTATTCCACCTCACCAGCCCTCAGCCTCTGTTGAGTCTGCTATGGCTGTTAAACTATTAACACTGTACACCCACAGGGGATTTGTAATGTTTTTCTTTCCCCGCAATATCTTCAGCATGCTGGATAATCCATACAACAGAAACACTGTTCAATCGTTGCAATAACTGGTTTATTGTTCTACAGCAGTGTGTCTAGCTGGTAGAGCACACACTTTTGTTTGTTCTTTTAAAGTCCTTTATAAACAAACAATTAATTACCCAAATCAACAACAGGTCTCAAGCATTAAGTGATAGCGATATTAGGAGCAGGCACGCTGAATTGTTCCTGAGCAAAACTGTTGGCCTAATGGAAGCCCATGTTCCACCCATTTATTCACTCCCATGGGTCATTTAGCCGCAGCAATAAAGCCACAACTATGCAATTGCATCTAGGGCCTTGTTTTCTACAACGACCTTGTTTATTCACCTACACTTTAAGATCACCTTACAAGTATTGTTTTCTTTCTTTCAATACTTGATGTTGAGAATATGAGAAGACTTAAAAAATGTTTCTTTAAGTAAAGCCCCAGGTTCCAGAAGTTATCTCAGCTGTTTGAAAAAATGTAATGAAATGGACAATGTTAAGAGTCAATTGCATTACATCAAAGTATGTGCAAAATGTTTTCCATACATCTCTAGTCTAGTTATACGAAAACAATCCGCAAGATTAAGTCCAAGGGTTAAAAAGAAGTACAGCCAGAGTGCAGGGTTAAAGCTTTTTCACCTAAAAGTGTTTTGCAAAAGGTTCTTCTTGGATGTTTTAATGAAATTGAAAAAGCTTATTGAGACTGAATGAATGGTGGAGACACTGCACATTCGTTAAAACCTGCAACCAGCAGAATTCTTCTTCACCTCGCTGTGACAAAGAAATAAAGCCCAGTTCAGCCTCTGCACAAGAACTTCATAAAAAACAGCTGGGACTGAAGAGGATTCAGACACACATAAAAATGAGGACTTAGTAATAAAGGAATTATCGCAGAGAGATAAATGACTGTCACATTTGGAAGTTGTAAAAACTGCATCATGAATATTTCACCCATTTGCATGACCACATTAGCAGTGTGGAGGAAATATGCTAATATGATTCATTTTGTAAAAGACACCAACAGTTGAGAGTATTCATACATGTGGATACTTTTAACTGAACGACATACAAAACATTATACCTCTTTATTTATTATGGAGAAAAAAAGATAATTTATTTGTTTTTTTTACAACTTTGTATTGTTATGTCTGCACATCCCAGAATTTCATAAAGAAAGTTTCACAAAAGTAATATATCAGTTAGTGTAGCTTTGTGAGTCAGACAAAGAAATGTGATGCTATCAGGGTTTTAAGATAATCTCTGTCTATATATTCAAACATACTCAAACCTTCATCATAGTATTTTCTGTCATCATTTCATTTCTCTTCTCACGCCTTTTCTTCCACAGTTTATTTCTTCTGTTGATGTAAGAGGGGGGGGGGGGGGTGTTTTAATGATAGAAACACATATTTACAATTTAAAATGTATCCAATACTGCGTCAGTTTGCAAAAGTACATCATGCATAACATTAATAAGTTCAAAATGCTATAAAATGAATTATGTCGGAAGGAATTACATAAACATTGTATATCATCTCATGTACTTTTACTCTATAACTGAAAATCACATTAAAAAAATGTTAAAAGCCTGGATGTCAAAACTATGGTTAGCTGAGCTCATCACACACATACAGACCTTCCTCACACATTACTACTACTCTGCAGAAGAGGAGATATGGCCAACTCCAATACAGCCCTGATCATGGGAGCTTTCAAACATACAATGCCTGCATTCACTATAATATGAAATTGATATAGAGAATGCCAAATGTGATGCACAGCCAGAGCATTGACATATAAACAAGTTGGAGAACATTATTCGGAATGATTGATCGCTCAAAATATGTCAAAGTATGACTTACGGACCAGTCAAGACACAATCAACTGATTGTTCTGGGATCAGAGCAGAACTGGAGCAACAACACTGTGCTGGGTTTCATTATAACTTCAACTCACGTTCAAGTTACTTCTGCAGTCTGATGAGTTTTTCTCTTTTCCTTCCACTTCACTGCTTAGAGGTAATGTGGTTAGACTGATTAATGTGTCTTCTTATGTTAAAAAACAAAAGTCTACATCTCTGAGCAAATTGGTGTAGGTTACTCTTAGTCTCACTATGATGACCAGGGATGCATACGCTCTCCAGCAGTCATACATTGTGAGCTATGAAGAAATGCTGCATTGTAAATTGGAGAGAATTGATCAACAGAATAACATGTAGATTCGAGAGAACCCCTCCGACATACAAATCCACACAATTATCCTGTAATTAAATGTATTTTTCATGTAATAATGTATCATGATACGACTGTCAATAAAGACAAATATATAAAAGGTATTTGATAAGCTTCCATTGTTGAATCGATTTCTCAATATAAGGTTATTCCCTTAAGAGCAACTCAAGTGTATATGCTGTGTGTGTGTGTGTGTGTGTGTGTGTGTGTGTGTGTGTGTGTGTGTGTGTGTGTGTGTGTGTGTGTGTGTGTTTAAATATCAGGAGGGCAGTCAGGCTGATGAGAGGCTTTTAGCATGTCAAGCAGCTGTTGACTCTCTGTGTCATTGAGGCAGAACAACATCAACATGCTGCTCTTGATCCCATTTATCATCTTCCCTGAAGGACTGATCTCAAAAGACACATTTTCCATGTCAGGGTGTCACACACCCCTCACTCTGTCTTTCTCTACCTCTCTACATCTTGTATTGACTCTCCCTCTCTCTGCAGCTTGCTCTGTAAACCTCCCACAGAGACACACTCTGCAGTGGGGATGTTACCCACAGAGGTTACACACTTTGATCCAGCCGAGGGGGCCGTTGCTTGTTCTGTGGGTAGGTAGTAAAGCATTCTCCTAAAAGCCTTTTGCTGAATGGTACGGTGGCCCTGAAGTGCAAGACACCACAGCATTTCACAAAACACAACAGCATTGGACGGAAAGGGTATTCCTAAAGGCCCTGTCACACTGTCCCGAAGTTGACACCCGATGGACACACGAATATGGAATTTTGAATTTCGCACGAAGATGGCCCCGAACCACACACGAAGGCAACATTTACATTACATTTAAGACATACAACTGCAATGAAAGTACCAAAAACAATTATGTTACAGTACTATGATACTGTACTGATATTTTCAGACTTTGTTCTTTACTTTCTCCGTCTTTATATGTAGAAAATATTACGTTTTCTCCGTAATGTTGTTTCCATAGCAACAACAACTTCCTGTCAACTCTCCTTCAAAATAATATATTATATCCTTTTTAGTTTCACAGTAACACAAATTGGGTTATTTACATAATATGTTTACATGATTTTGTTGTGCAATAAAACAACCCGATGGACACACGATAAAGGAAATGTTCAAATTCGGCTGTGATCGTAGCAACATCGGGCCATTCGTGAGGGCATCTTAAGCCTTCGTATGACCGTCTGTGGAGTTTCTCAGGCTCCGGCAGCAACTTCGTGAGAGGTGGCAAAATCTTTGGCATGCCAAAAAATTGCCGAAGGACCTTGCGAAGGTTCATTTTCGTGTTGAATTCGTGTGTCAATTTTGCCCTTCGTAAGGCCATCGTGAGGCCATCGTGAGGGCATCTTGTTATCATCGGTGCCATCGGGCATTCGCCCCGATCAGAGTGAGGGTGAATGCACCGATGATAACACGAAGATGACACGATTTGACAAGATGCCCTCACGAGTGCCTTACTAAGTTGCCGCTCATGAAGTTGCTGCCGGAGCCTGAGAAACTCCACCGGCGGTCATACGATGGCTTAAGATGCCCTCACGAATGGCCCGATGTTGCTACGATCAGAGCCGAATTTGAACATTTCCTTTATCGTGTGTCCATTGGGTGTCAATTTCGGGACAGTGTGACAGGGCCTTTAGGGAGAACACTTCTTGTTTGTGATTGAACAGAGCCAGCCATAGAAGCGCTGCTGTGATTGGTTGTTTTTGCTGCCAGTCAAGAAATGACGCTTCGTGATTGGCCCAACACATCAGCCGTTAGCTGTTAGCACACACTCAGAGCTCACAGCTCCTCATATCTGTTCAGAAACTGGACAAAAGTTAAACATATACAAAACACAGACTGTCATTTTGAATACAGTCGCAGCTTTATTTACGTCTGTATGACGTTGTTGTGAGTGTGGACGGAGCAGCTACAGGTTCGTTTAGCCTGATCGATCCGATTCCGCTAGGATTTACATGGAGATTCTTTCACACACAGTGACTTCACGAGCTACCCACAATGCAACGCGTGCCATATATATATATATATATAAATACGCCATTTTCCTGGAGGTGCTAATATCCTGGAGGTGCTAATATAAACAGCTAGCTAAAGTAGCCAGGCAGAGCGCACTAGGTTTTTTTTCTGAATTAACGACCGAAGAAATCGCTGCATGTCTTCGGATTACATCTCTGGACTTGAGGGGTGTGCTCTAGGTCGTTACCAGCGTAAACTAGAGCTGTGTGGGTTGTCCGATTGCCCTTACAGACTGCCTGCAGATGTATGGAAAATCGAACCTTGAAAGTGGCCTTCGTCGATTTTGGCTGCATCTACGTCTAATTTCTGGAAACACCAGGTGAATACCCCACTTGTCACAATAATATTATCATGCCATTGCATATATGTGGTATGGTGCTGGCGACCCTGCTGCATCTGCCGTTGCAGCAGCACGCCTTAATGTCACAAGCTTGACCTCGGCAAACCCCGGGGCTGAGTTAGCGAGCCCAAGCCTTGACTCATCAAGGCGGCCGCCACCAACGCTGTCCTCCGAGGCACAGCTCCTTGCCCCTACCATCACCACCTACGTTGCCACACCCTGTACCACACCCGCCAGCATCCTCCTCCCCCGTGCCGGAACCTCCACTACAGACGCTAGTAAAGACGCTAGTAAACAAATCTCTTCATTCAGGTATTTTTCCACAGGCCCTGAAAACTGCAGTCATTAAACCGCTCTTAAAAAGAATAATCTAGATGCTTCAGTCATTTACAATTACAGGCCCATATCATACCTCCCATTTCTAGGTAAAATCATTGAAAAAGTTGTTTTTCAACAGTTGAGTAATTTCTTGCATTTAAATAACTGTTTCGATGTGTTCCAGTCAGGCTTTCGTCCAAACCACAGCACTGAGACTGCTCTTGTAAAAGGTCTTTAATGACATCCACTTAAACACAGACAGTGGCAGAACTTCAGTGTTAGTATTATTAGATCTCAGTGCTGCGTTTGACACTGTCGACCACAGCATATTACTAGACCGATTGGAAAACTGGGTGGGACTTTCGGAAACAGTTCTAAATTGGTTTGAATGCTACTTAAAGGACAGAAACAACTTTGTTTCTATAGGTAAATACTAGGGCTGTCAAACGATTACAATTTTTAATCAGATTAATCACAGCTTAAAAATTAATTAATCATGATTAATCACCATTCGAACTATGTCCAAAATATGCCATTTAGTTATGTATATTGTTGTGGGAATGGAAAGATAAATGAAAGAAGGCGGATATATCCATTTAACATACAGTATGTATGTTTATTATAACGTTTTTCTGCATGTCAAAATGAAAGACAACCCACACACCTATCAATCATCAAACCGTGGGGTCTTAATTCATTACGTGTTGATTTCTATCAACGGGGGAGTACTTCAGGAAAGTCGACAGAGGGGGGGGGGGGGTACTTCGTGACCACAGAGTGAAAAATAACAGTTGCATTACACACAATGCACGTTGTAGAAATGCGTGTGTGCACCACGACAAAGGAGCCTCATTCACTTTACATTGGGGTTGTTTGCGTGGTGCCGACACGCAAATGTAACAAAGTTCGTGACTCCACCACGCATTGTGGTGTTAAGGAGTCGCGGTGGAGTCACGCATTCTGGTGAGATCAGGTTGTTTAAAGCGGCCGCTGCAGTGTGAGCTAACCGGGAGCTAACGGGAGAATAAACTCCTGTGGAAGAGCAGTACTGCAGCGGTCGGTAAATGCTGCAGAAACACATTAATAAACAATGAACCACAGCACTCTGGAGCAAAGTATAAGGTTGGAGAAGTCGTTATTCAATTTATTCTGGCTTCGTGTGATTAAAAGTAACACGATCATCGACCCAATGCAGTTCCCCGTTGTTTTTGTGAGCGCCGTAATGGCTGTGGTTGGGGAGCAAATCAGCGATGTAAACGGTGACGTCATGACGCAGCAGGGGCAGCTCTGGGGCGCCAGTGGGCGGTGTGAACAGAGTGGGAGCTGAAAAGGGAAACCGGAGCTGAATCAGAAAAGCTCCCGCTCGGAGCTAGAAAGGGAAAAGCGCTGGTGTGAAAGCCGCATCAGAGGTGACCACGATTCACTCCACAGCATGTCCGAGTGCAGTGCATAGGAAAATAAACTATGCCCAAGGCGGGCTAAACAATTCATCGTCTCTATTTCTTTCCGAGTGCAACGATGAGGAAGCTGCCATCCTTAACCAGTGTGCCTTGCTCGTGATTTACCATGGTTGTGCTGCCACGCACGCACACAATGTTTCAAAAGTGGTTTCTATGTTGCCCTTTATTTGTGTATGTATTTGCAATAGTGTGCGTCTTTGGTCTTTACGCAATGCCGTTGGCCTTGCTGTATGATATATTGTGCCGCAGGCCCGCAGCACCTGACGGTTGTGTGTGCCCTCCCATAAAAATCATATGCCCTCCCTTTAGATTTGTTCTGGCGCCGGGTCTGAAGCAGAATATTGTTCAGTTGATAAAACGGCTGTGTTCTCAGGCGCTGAAGCCAAGGAAAGAGGGCAAGAAATCAGCTGTTTAAGTATCTTCAGATGGCTCCTCCTTGTGTGCAGGTTGGCTCTGCTGGGGGCCGGCCCTCCACTCTTTAATGTCCGTTGTTGCGCATAACAGAGGACTCAGCCATTGTACATTCAATTCATAACTAAACACGCCTTTTCTCCTCATATTCTCTTTCATCACTTTTCATTTATTGCATTCTAACGGCTGTAATTCGTTACTTTAATAATGGAAATACTTCACGGCAGTTATCATTTCCGGTAGTTCCGGATGTTGTCATATGCTACGTCTGTAAACAAAATTAAAATAAACTGTACCTTCATTAATATTCAGCAATAATAATATCTCAACGTCTATAGATGTAGTGTACAAATCAGTAGGTTTCAGTGTGCAACACTCCGTGTCATTTCACTTATATTTTCACCTCTATAGGGAAAGGAATATTAGCCACATGCTAAATGCTAACCGGAGATGAAGGATTTTCAGAATAAAAGCTTGACATCAGAGATTGTGCGCGAGAACTTCCGGTTTTTCAGAATAAAACAAATTAACAAATAAACTAAATTATGCCATAACACATTAATTTTAATTTCTAACACCATCCAATAGCCTATTGTGGAACATCCCAATTGAAAATTATATCTCTATTGGTTTCCTATTGGTGGAAATCAGGCTCTGATTATTGCCTGGTCCTCCCTATCCAATATTATTTCACACACATAATATAGATAATACACAAAAATGATTTGCTTAGTGAAAATGACATAGTTGCTAAATGTAATGTTGTTAGTTTTCTTCCTCCCCCTGCTGTTTGAATCCACACATGAACATAGCATTAAACTGCTCCACTGAGTCTATCTTTGAAAAACAACAGTAATTTTTTTTTTAAAAGCTTAAAAATAATAAGTAAAAAGATGGCATTTTATGTTATTTAAGGATTTGTTTTTGTGGGAGTTTCACTCTGCTTAATGGAGGACTGCATCAGAGTATTATCCAGAACCCTCCGTAATTAAAATTATGTAAATCACTGAAATTACCAGTGAAATTCCCAAGATAAGACATTCATCCAACATTTTCTACATAAATTATGCATTTGTGTCTACAATTTGCCAAGCTTGCAGAACAGGAAACAAATATCAGTCTGAAGCATTCATAGAATATACATGAGCATAAAAAAAAGAAGAAAACCACAAACCCACACTTCATGTCAATCAATCCCGAATGTACCATAACAAAAAGGGAAAAATGTTGGGCTTCTAACTTATAAATTAAGCACCAAGGAACTGATTTCACTGATTTAGACCCGTTGTTATCATTAATGCTTTGGAAAATATTAAAGCTCAGTTATAGTTACATGGGCAGCAGAAAAAAACTAAGCAAGGGCTACATTTTTAACTGTCTACTACACATCAGAGTCAGTACAGCCTGAACAACTTTCAAGAAAAGGTCAATACAATTCTACGTACCCTTTGTTTAACTTGTCTACATTTATAAGAACATTTCATGCATGTATATATTTTGTTGCGTTTCTAACTAACGGAACAGACAGGAGGTATGTTACATGAAACTATTGGCATATCAGTTGGAGAGAATCGGAAAGTTAGGACTACAATTATCATAAAACTATCAGTGTTATTCCTATTATTCATGCTCACATCGAAACTGTCTCCCTCTCCAGAAGGTCTAGCAACAATTCTAGCAGATTCTCCCCCCCCCCCCTGCTTCATGACATTTGTCACCTTCTCATTCTCTCCAGTCCCTTCCCCAATAATGAAAGTGTGCCGTCACAAAATCATATATTCAATATTAAGACACATTTTGTGTTTCCCTTACTGCTTGTTGTAATCGTACAACTGAACTGAATGTGAGAGACACCGAGAGCGATTCCATTTCTGAATTACTTATTTTAGTGACTTGAAAAACTGACCCTCCATGTGTAATATTAGATATGTTATACAGTAGATGTGGAAGCATCACATTAACGTGTTGGTCAATAACAAACTTCTTACCTGCATTGTTTTGCTTCACATCATGCCTTCAGTTGAGATGCTTATTTCCCCATATATGTAAGCGCTTTGAGCACCAGGTGCTAAATAAATAACATGTATTATTTAATAATGTATTGCCTAAAGCAATTTAGTCCCCCATGCTCATTATGACTCTCCCCTCCTGTCTCATGTTTGTATTGCTGGACAGATTTCCTCATGTCTCACCTGTCCACCTGTTCCCAATCATCCCATCGCTCCCCTGCCTGTCTCCCAGCTGCACCTTATTAGCTAACGAGTCTCCCAGCACTTAGATTTCCCTTCAGGACTTTGTCACATTGTTTCAGCCTGCTGTCATTTCTGCACTTTACCTGATTACCTCCTTTTACAGTTGACTTTGTCCTTTTGTGTGCTTCTTCCCACATTTTCCTTGCCTGATTTTTTTTCGAGTGCCCCCCTGCAACACGATTAAATATAATTGATGAGGCCTCTTGTGCTTTCTACAAAATTATATACCAGCATCACATGAATACGAGAACCGTATGCCTTTAATAGTCTCTCAAGTATCATGTGATTTCCCTATAATTTAGTTATGAACATTGACAGGAAGGGTATATTTAGTAAGTGTTAGTCACACATTTGTTAGAACTTCACACATTCATAGAAAACTGTGAAACATGAGTGATTGATATCAGTTGTGAGCAGAATAAAACATGAATGTATTGTTATCCTTGTCAGATATGTGAAGGATGTTTTGTCTGCATTCCATCCTCATTATGTTCCTCACAGATTAGCACCCAAAGCTGTCACCATGTTAAAACAGGGAGTGGGTGTGTGGCTGTGATCTTTCTGAATCTCTGCTTACTTCCTACTCACAGTTTCTATTACCCAAACATTCACAGCATGAGCTGCTCTCTGACTGTTTCCCTTTTTAACTGAAAGGCAGCACGACATTAGTGAAAGTGGAGCCACTGAATCAGTCCATTCGGCAGAATACACCTCCTGAAAGGCTTGAAGAGCGAGACTTAGTGAGTGGACAACACTAATGTATACAGACACACACTGAGGCACTTATTCAGAGATCAGTGTGTGTGTGTGTTTCTCAGTAGGATGAGGGTCACCACAGGCAGAAACCTGCAGGAGGTTTGGCTGTTTTGTTCAATTTCACTTTCATTAAATATGTATAAGCCTTGGCAATAAACCAGGCCATAAAGCCTAAAAGTGAGGATTTAGGTTCCTGCAGGAAATGTATGTAGACAATGTGTTATTGGCTACCTGTATGACCTTCAAAGACAAATAATAATAATAATAGAAACATAAAATACATCTAATTAGTTATGCTGATAGAGCCAGTATCTCCTATTTTCAGTCATAGTATATACTGTAGCACTGGGAGCAGTTTGGAAGATTGTTTTTGAACCAACCCCAAACTAGTTTTCAAATCTGCGAGTTGATGCCACTCAGTAAATCATTGTTCCTCTAAAAACCTATAGAAGACTTATGATGTCCTTCTAGGCAGCACAGGATGCCAGAGCTTATCCAAGAAGCCTTTGTCTCTCAGTCAGAGAGATGTAACAACTCCCAGACAGTCTCTCTCTCATGCTACAGAGTCACATCCTCAGTGCCAGGTTATCATTTCAAACCTTCATCTTTTTGCCCTCTCAACTTTTGTATCTTTCCTGTGGGGCAGATTGTTACTCTTGGCTACCTCACTATTCCCAAAAAGGTCTTTACTGTGAGAAAGAAAGTATTAGTTTCACCTCTGACTGTGCATCATTTAGCACCCAAAGAAAACATGTCCAATGCGGTTAAAATATCATACCATCTTCCATAAATTATTGTAAGCATGTTCAGTTTGTTGCAGCCGCAGCAGTATGTCCTCTTGGTTCTGACTAAAGTCACTTTGAGCTGATCAATGTGTTCCCTTATCTCAAAGTCTTTATTTATATTCTTTAAGACACTACAAAATCCATATATTATAGAATTTGAGTTTCAGAAAGTACAAGTTTCAAACCACAATCTGCTGTTACAAACAACTTAATCCACTTTGGTGCTTTCCCTAACAGTCAAACAAACTCTTCCGGTAGCTGTGTAACTTAGTGACATCACTGAACTGACCCATAGTCTTCCAGCAACACACTAGTACAATTAGAAGCAACAACAACACATTTTTTTTCTTTTACCTCTGCTTCTGTTCTAACTGTTTGTGAAAGTTTGGGGGAAAACAGGGAAACCTCACTGCTTCATGTGAAGTAACTAAAGATCAAATCAAAGTTCATTAAACGTATCTGCAATGAGAGAGATCACACTCCACAAAACAAAGATTGGTGTTAGTCAATAATCACTGTATCATGCCTCAGATAATAAAAACTATTTAAAACCCTAATAACATTTTCACCATGGCACTTTTACAGATTGTTTCAATTATACTGGATACAACTTTTTCATTTTGACATCTGTTCATAAGAAAGCAGCATAGCCTGCTGTTCAGCATTCTGTCACAGTTGATGCTAAAATGTATTTTTTAAATGGAATTTCATCTATATTTAAACCGAGAAAATTACAGAAGCTAAATGAGGATTATTTTCACTGAAATACATTTGTCCCAATCGTCTGAAAGCAGCAAGCCCTGGGATAAAAGGTGAGCCATAATCCCACTTGAAGGGAGATTTGCAACGCTGATATCAGTAATGGAGGACTTTAGATCTAAGCGGTAGGATACTATAGGCAAGAAATAAAAGCGTTCCGTGGATCGAAATTCCATCAGGATATTAATGCCAGAAGTAAGAGAGGAATTTAAAAAAGATCATATGTCTGAAATGTAGATCGGTGCTTAAAATACTTATCATTGCTGGAAAAAAAATCAAACTGCAAAGCCTTTTAATAAATACAAAATGTCAATTCATATTAAATCCTAGCTGCTGTTCAACCAGTGATCAGTTCAGTACGCCAACCTGAGGTATACTTCTTCTATGAAATGTTTTAGTTAAATGTTTGTTTTTTATCAAAATATTTCAATGTGTTTCTTTGTTTTAAGTTTTCATACATTATATACTTTTAAATTTAAATTAATCAGGAATGTTTAAAGACCTACAACTCTGACATTAAACAGAGAAACACATTAATGAGCTACAAAAACAAAGAGATTAAATAATGAGATGTATAAACCAAACCAAACTGAGCCCCCAGCACTTTAATCTCATAAACTCTTTATTGTGAGGACAGTTAATTAAAGGGGACAATCATTCAAGCTTAATCTATTTCCTAGTATAATCCACATCAAGAACAATAGCTCTCTTTACCTCTGACTTAAACATGTAAATGAAGACATGATCCTGCTTGGGTACATTGGTGTAACTATTTCCCCTTTGTGAGTTATTAATATACAGCTGCTCTGCCACAAAGCTTCTTTGACACTAGAGAGGTCTGCATTAAGTACAGAAGCTCCGGGAGGGCTGTGATGTTAAAGAGCGGGGATTTATATTAACTAATTATAATGCTGAGTGGTGGCTGGCTGCAGAGCACACATCAGCAAACAAGAGATTTTGAGAGAGAGAGAAACCCAAAATGGTGGAATAAATACAGCTGTGCATCACTTTTTCCGTCTTTACAGATAACTATAGGCCTTCACAAAAAGTAATATGATCAACTCAGGCCAATTTCATTACTTTAATTTCAGATTCATGAGGAAAAAGTCATAAATTGACGATCAGCCATCTGGTAATCTTCATCAAGTGTTCCCATAAGCATCAGCAGTGTCTCAGCAATACCATATTACATCCTGGCATCCGTGACATTTGTAAATACTTGGAATCATTTCAGAAATAGCACAGAAATATATCTAATACGGACTCAAAACTATTTCCACAGACAACATAAATAAACACTCCACAATACCAATATACACACAGATGGTAACACTTTAGAGCAGCGCTTGGAGTGACGACAGGTTTGACTTCATGGTTCATGTCACTAACCGCATAAACATCATGCAAACATACTTTTATATACATTTGCACAACTCATTACTACAATATCGATAGAATCAGATGTAGAAAATCAAGTACCAGATAGCTGTATAAGCTAAAGTATCTATAAGGCAATGTATGCAATGGTGTTTTTATTTAGATGATAGTGATAATAGTTATTTAAATGTGTGTTTTGGCAGCTCATATTTTTTTGTTTCAAAGTTTTAACAGTGAGAGAAGCACCGAATTGCAACATATATATCATGGTAGCAATATCTGCAAATTAGATATCTGTAAAATTAGCAGAGTGTCTGCGTCATTAGATGAGCTCTGCCAGGCTGACAGTGTGTCTGCCAACTTCGCCTGGCATGGCAGCATGAGAGAGGCGAAAAGACTCAATAAAGATGTGTAAAGCCATAGAGCAGTGGTAGTTTTGCTTCCACATCATCATCTCTTTCGACTCCACTTCGAGCGATAGAAATATTAACAAAGCACTTATATACTAATAAAGGACTGGCTTATCTAAAGCCAGTTGAGTAGCACTTGAAATTGTTTTGCTCTATGAAGCCTGATGTACTTATATGATTCTGTTTTCTTCAAGGTTGTCTTTTGTTGGTCGAATGCACTTATTGTAAGTCGCTTTGGATAAAAGCGTCAGCTAAATGCAATGTAATGTAATAATTAAGTAAAGCATTATTAAAGGGCCCATGTCATGGCCATTTCTACTGATGATAATTCCATTGTTGAGGTCAACTAAAATAGATTTATATTGTGCAATTTTCCAAACTCACATTGGTTTCTCATACAGCATCTCTGTAAAGTATGTGTATTCACTCTCTGTCCTAAACGGCTTGTTGGAGCACCTGCCCCCCCCCTCCCTGTGAGCCCAGTGTGCTCCGATTGGTCTAGACGTTGCGAGGCTCGTGTTAGAGTTGGCTACAGGGTGTATTTTGAGGGTTTGTGACTCTGCAGACCGCTTACATGCAGAAAAACCTTCATAACACACAAGGGGACGGGTAATAACCGGAAAAGCATGACATGGGACCGTTAAGTCATCTTTATTACCTGTGTATCAGTTTCATTATACATGTTTGCACAAGGATGAACAACCAGAGCGACATGAGAATGGTACATGTAACATTTTACAGAAATGCTCTGTGCCTGTAGAAGTTATTTCAATCTCAAGCTGCATATAAATAAATCAGCGCTACTACAATCAAGAAGAAAGATAAACATGTTAGTAGCCTACTTCATAATCTGATTTAACAGCCAACTGATGTATCACTAATGTATTAGTATCTGGTGGTGGCAAAGTCCATAGGGACTTGGCTTGGCAACTGGAAGGTCACCAGTTCAAGTCCCGGAAAGACCAAGTGCTACCGAGGTGTCCCTGAGCAAGGCACTGTTCCCTACACTGCTCCCTGGGCGCCGTACATAATGGCAGCCTGCTGCTCCTAACACTAGGATGGGTCAAATGCAGAGAAACTGTTTCATTACTAGTATGTAATGACAATAAATCAATAAATAAATCAAACCACCTAAGCTCTGTTTGCAATGTTACACACTTCTGTCTGAACAGAGAGGAAGGTATAGGTCTTGTTCGTATAATTTATTCCGCTCAGAACAGAACAGATTTTCTCTGGGGATGAGAGGATAAATGGATTATGATTGACTCAGAGTAATGGCAGTGCTGTCACACTGTCGGCTATTTTAATGATCTTCCTCTAGTTCAGCAATGTGAAGAAGCTTTTTGATAAAGAGGACCATGCTGCACAGTCTGAAGTGAACTGTCAGCTGGGAAGACAAGAAAAAGGCCATTACTGTCACAGAAGTCTGAATGTCTGGGCTTCCTCGGTTTTCCTGAATGTCAGGTTTGACAAGGAGGAGAGGACTGGAGCTTTCTCTTAATGTACTTCTTAGGTGTCCAGTCAAGCATCCAAAGATCTATAGTAAAGCTGCAGTAGGCATCGTTCCAATGCAAAAACCTTCCGCCTCTTTCTCTGCTGACTCACTCCGCTAAGCCCCGCCCACCAGATGACTCATTAAAACATGTATGTGCACTATGACCCTAGAAACAGCTGTTTGCAACAGCAGATTTCAGCCATATAAAAAGGACTTGAACAGCTGATTAAACGCCGTACAATCCACCTTAACTATAACCTCTCAACGCTTAGAGCTGTTGCAACACAAAATGATTTAAAAATGTAATTATGTTTTATCTGTCTTTTGAGAAAATACTTTTTCTTTCAAAAGATGATGCCAAAAAAAAGTCAACAATTTTAGGAAAGACAAAGACCTCGGCAAATAGCTCTAAATGAGAAATTATCTAAAATGATCATGACAAGTAAGCATTACTGTAAGTCCTGTGCCATCGTGAATGACATGTGCTGTCAGAGATCATGGGGTTTACATATATGTATATATTGGACTTTAAATTAAACATAAAAGTCAACATATGCTACATTTTAGGAAGTTGACTAGCAGCAAGACATACTTTAGGTTGCTCAGGCGCTTCAGACAGGAGGACCCTGCCAACATGTTATGGTACATAGAAAAAATGGTAAATAAAAACTGTGTACTGTCAAGTGTGCAGCCATCTTTCTGCCAAGCTCTAATATTAGGAATTCATGTGCCAACACCCATTCATTTACTGTAAGGTTAAATCAGCTTCCTTCTTTGAACAAGCATTGAACAGCAGAGCCACTCACTGTTTAATTGTCAGAGAGCCGACATTATTTCACTATAAGTCCACCTGACACTGATCCATTACCTCGCGTTGATGCTTCATCTACAGTCCCACAACACATCACTTAAATACTGATGGTTGTATAAAGGGATTTTAGTTGTGAGCTATAATTCATCATAATTGCCGATAAATTGTTCCGATTAACCCAGCTTCCCCAAATGTCTTTCTTTGTGGTGTCTATATACGCCGGGATCCGGAGTCATGGAGGATCCTGCGGTCCTGTGTCGGATCGCGAGCCCTGGATCTTGAGTCGTGGCTGTGGTCCTGCATCATCGGTCTTGGATGGATATCCTCGTGGATTCATCTTCCTATTATACACACATGCATTTCCAAACATTTGGACTACCTATGTTGCAAATGTATTATCTTTTCAATTTACACATGGCATCTATTGCACGTCTGTCCGTCCTGGGAGAGGGATCCCTCCTCTGTTTCTCTCCCCGAGGTTTCTCCCATTTTTCCCTTTAAACTGTGGGTTTTCTCCGGAAGTTTTTCCTTGTACGATGTGAGGGTCTAAGGACAGAGGGTGTCGTATTGTCATACTGATATTCTGTACACACTGTGAAGACCACTGAGACAAATGTAACATTAGTGATATTGGGTTATAAAGATTTTAAAAAAAGAGAAATGTAATTGTAATTGAGAGACAGAGAAAACAGACACATACTTGAGTAAAGTGATACCTACTTGAGTGACATCTACGTTTTACTCTCAACTGATCGTTGTAACTGCCTCCAGTAATGACATGAAAGCCTGGTATTATCAACATTTCTGTGCTTGGGCTGATTTTCAAGATGATTTTCGTATTGCCATAATTGTTGTAAGAGACACAAAGATGATGTGTCGTGTTCTAAACATTATGGACTAACATGATAACAATGTATGCTTAAGAAAAAAGCGATCAGCTTGCACTTTCATCTGACCCTGTCACGTGAATATTGCACCCCCGTGCTCAGGGTCTGTTAATAGCAAATATTGCACCATTTTGTCAGCAGTGTATGGTCAGCTTGTTTATCAATACCATTTGCAGTGTTGGTCCTAATTGTTGTGATGGAGAATATGCGCATGTGCAACACATGGGCTCTGTCAAACTTGTAAGGTTAGAGCTCTATCAGTCTGAGGACATAAAATGTGTTTTGCTTTCGAAACTTGAATTCAATAATGTTGTTATTGGCCTGAAACTACCTTGCTTAGTTTTGACTCGCTAATCCTTTAAACAATGCACAGAGACACTTAGCTTTCTGCTAAAACAGCTCCCTACAGTTTTGCATTGAAGGGGATCAATGAGAGCATTCATACTTGACCGAACATGACAGCTGGAAAACATGAACAATGAGAGAGTAAATGATGTGTAAAGCCAAGTTGGTTTGACTTGTTTAACCTTTTTATTCAGCACTTAAAGTAATCATGTGTCTCATCAAATAGATCATATGAGAAACAAGAATAAAGAATACAAATAAATATTTAAGGAAACATCAACATTTAGACATATAGCAAATAAACTGAAAAACCCATTAAAAATAAAAAATGGTATATTCAAAGTTCAAAGAGAACTGGAAATCCTCTACTCAGAGGCTGATCCATAGTATCTGGTGATTTAATACATGATGTGTTTATCTGGACTTTTTGGGATAATACAGATACATGTTTAAACATTTATGGAAGTAATTTAAACTAATAATATGTACCTAAGTGTTCACAAAACCTAATACAATCCCCTGTAATATTCAGATGAATGGCAGATAAAAGGAAATATAGTTGAAGGCTTTGATATGCAGACAAGCCAAGAAGAGAAAGATAAGAAACCAAGATCAAACATGGCAGTGGTACTCTCCTCTCACTAACTAGAGCTACAGTACACACAAACACATGCCCAAAGACACACACTGACACATTCACAGTCATCTCAGATTCGCAGATATTACTCTTCATCTTGATTTATTTATCAGCTGAGTTTCAGATCAAAGCGCATACAAAGTAGTTGGGTGGTCTGGTAGAAAATATCTCAATGTGGTTTGCCGTTTGATGTCAATATATGACTGAGGTTTTTGAATGACTGACTATATCTGATATGGGATCAGATATAGTCACTCATTCAAAAACCTCAGTCATATATGGACAGTTATTTTAAACTAAATGACTACCAGTGGGTTTACGTTAAAGTGATATGTATAGGTTCATAGTAAAAACCGGTCAATGGGCTACAGACAGAAATGTAACGCCATCAGTTAAATTAGGTAATTGTCCAATGTGTAAACTGAATATAAGCCACTTGCTTCACATTGGACAACAGCATACATAAAGAAACCTTTAAACATGGTTTGTATATTTAAATGTTGTGATGAATGGTGAGTCAGAACTTCAATCACAAAACGTATGAAACTGAAATGGAGACCTTGGTTGTTTAGTCAAAGTCTAATGAGTCTTAAAGAAAATGTAACCATCAGTCTAGTCATCCACCTGGCCGAAAATATTTTAAACCTTTATGAATGAACCAACAACAAAATCTTCTTTGTAATCTCTTACTAAAACACATTATTCTTGCTCAATGGTAATGTATTTGGTGGGTAGTTCAACCTGATAGACAGTTTCCACAGACTGCGGGCTGTTTTACAGATTCCTTACTCTGAGACATGAGAAATATTGAGAACCGTTCACAATTTGGGTTTTTTCTCCACTGAGTCAGTGAATCGTTCAGTAAAGTGATTAACCTGGATTCCTCTGGTCATGATCCAGTGTTTCCTTCACCCTCATTTCCCATTACGAGAATAGAAGCAATGCAGTTATTTAGCTAAATGGCTCCTTATGGTCTTTGAGTTATGTCTCTGGAAATTCACCTAATTGATTTATCAATTAAAACTATTACATCTTTTTTTAAACAGCCACCTAGTTCTCTAAAACAATATCTACATGACTCACTTCAAACTAAATTAATCGTACCATAATTGCTAATATTGATATTCTTTCTCTGTGTGAAAATAGAGAAAATAAATTATAAAAACAGATATACCCGTTTGTAACAATCCTGCTTTCTTTTTAAGGCAAGGCAAGGCAAGGCAAGGCAAGTTTATTTATATAGCACTTTTCGACGCAGGGTAATTCAAAGTGCTTTACAAAAAAGAAATGAAAGACATTAAGCATTAAAAAAGAAAAGCTAATAAAATAAACATTAAGGAAAAATACATGGATAAAAGTTACAGTGCAGTCTAAAATATGAATAGTTCAATTAAACATTACAAGAAAAAGTACATGGAAAGAAGTTACAGTGCTAATAAAATAAACATTAAGGAAAAATACATGGATAAAAGTTACAGTGCAGTCTAAAATATGATTTAATTTAGACAGACTTTCTTCACCATATTTTGCTCGCATGACATCCACAATCGGACCCTCAGGAGGCTGTACACACCCCCTCCCCTGCTTTGCTTCCATAACAAAGTCTTTAAAAGTGTTACCAAAACACTCCGTGTTACCAAAACACTATTTTTCATCCGTCGATGCCAGATATTCCAAATATCTCTGCTTTCGAGCAGTCCCTCTCATAAATGTCATGGAGTTTAATTACGTTTAGAAAAAGTACATGGATAAAAGTTACAGTGCAGTTTAAGATGTTTTAAGCATGTTTCTTTGTGTTTTTATCAAAAACATGTCAATAAATCAATCCTCAATCAATTGAAAACAAACTAAGGCGGTGCGGCTTAAATTTCACTGCGCTTCATTTTTAATATTGACCTGTATTGAATAAACCGTTGTGACCAAAGTAAATTATACACCGTGGGCAAGCAAGTAATGTGATAAAACCCTGAGTACAAGAATGCAATTGCTTTAGTTTAACTAAACTAAATCATGTCTTTATAGAAAACGATGCAGCTAGGTTTTTTAGATTCTCATTCTCAACTAGTGTTAGGTATACAGTAGTAACACGACTGAAAATATTCAAACTGCAACTTGCATTTAAACTATTTACTTTTTGAAGTACGAAATTAATAAGGATTACATTCCACAATATGTTCAATACATTAACAGTGTGTGCTGTGAAAGGACATCTTTAATAGCTTTCGCATATTGGTGAAATAAGTGGTGCTCCTAATACAGTCCCCCCCCCCCTGCTTGGTGATGGGACTGGATTCCAATGTTCCCCCTATCTTTACACAATTACAGCAACAGAGAAGATGCTTTTGAGTTTCATTAGTTCTTATCAGCCTTATCTCCTGCATCAGCAGCATGAGTTACGCAACATCTCTCACATCTGTCGCTCATTGTCAAAAGACGTTCAACAAAGGGATGTGAAGAGGCTTTGTGCTGAGATGGATATCTGTCTCTAACGCTGGATAGGTTGACATTTAGCAGGATGTTAAATTCTCTATAAAAAACTCAGTATCCTGTCATCCTTTAAACCATTATCTCTCCTTGCAGGGAATCTGCAATATTCATAGTACAAATGTGTTTAAGGCTCTAAAACTCTGCAGTATGTTACATAAGATAAGGAAAGCTTGCACTGCAACATATACATTTGCAACATAGACTTTAGAAACATGTTTGGCAATATAATAAAAAATGACATAACAGTATTCCTCACTGAGTGACACAGAAACATGCAATGCATAACTTCATTTGAACATGCAGCCTGGGTAATATAAAAAAAGTCTTGAAGAAGATGTTGGGAAAGTGTGACTCTCTCCCCTGAGTAAAGCTGCACAGCTGGAGCTCAGCAGGCGTCTATTGAGACAGATATCCCTGCAGAAAGTGAGGACACCCCACTGAAGAGGCACAGTTATACTCTACTACTGAATAGTCTGCTTTGAATAAGAATCATATCGTCTGAATTGAAAGTACATATTCAATGTAAGTTGTGTTTCAGCAATGAGAAAGGAACACATGCTGAGAATCACGTGTATTGAAATATAATTATTAAACCAGTGAGAAATGTAATATTTTAAACATCGAAATATGTCGTAATAGTGCATTAATTTCTATGAGGAACGGATCTGTCCAGATGGAGAAGGTTTGGCCTCATCCTTAATAGTCAACTGGCAGAAAAGTGAGACCCTCTGAGGGGGATTTGAGTGTGGGCATCATCAAGTATTCCTTGTGCAAATGAGCGGGCAAGAAGCAAAACCTCAACTCTATTTTTAGGTACAACAGCTTTTAGCAGGGAGAGAGTGCCTGCCATGTTGCCATGATGGCCTTGGCTACCATCCCAGCTGTTATTTATGGCAGCAACTCATCACTCGGCATCCAGAAAGGGGCTTATTGAAGTAAAGTACGAGATTATAGTGTAGTTATTCTGCTTTAGATGTGGGCTGCTGCTCTCTATCCACCACTCAGAGAAGGGCTGCAGCACTCCATGAAACATGTTGGCCATTAGTTTCCAAGAAGCACAGGGAGTTCTGTATGAAATGAGCTGCCGGCCACAGATAATGCCACCTTGTTCATTTTACATAAAACATGTATTTGTTACCTCCTTTGACAGCCTTGCTACACTATGTATTGATTGTAACATCTACTGTACAGTTGTTTGAACTTCAACAGAGGTGGTTTGAGTACTTTGCCAGGCGTTGATATTTCTGTCTGTATTTGAGAAATGTTGTCACTGCTGTTTGGAGATGGGTGATACAACCATACGATACAACCCATCTCCAAACTGGCTTTCATCCCCATGTCAAAAAGATTTACAGGTGTAGATTGTCTTTTGATATTTTTATTTACTACTGTCAATTGAGTCCATAGAAAAGTCCTTATAGGTGGTACAATATGCAGTACATGTATTATTCAGTACATCACAGTTCACCTTTACTGTCATTGTGTAAACTATACTTTTGTATTTAATGTTATTAAATGTCTGTCTCTTGGTTTATTGTGTTAATATATAGCTATTATGTTGGGCCTCTTAAAGTATGAGTGTGAGGAGACAGATCAGGGTCTCATCCATCTGCACAAATGACACTTATGTTATATTCTTCCAGTCTGCTCAAAGCAGCCTGTGACAAAGGTAACTTCGTCACTGAGGACTGACGGCTTCGGGCCTTGTACTATTGCACACGTGGTTTTATTTTGAAAAGTGTTTCCCTTTCCCCATGTCTGTTACTCCTGATTATGTTCACCTGGTGCCCTGTGTTGTCTCCTCCCCCCCCACCTGTGTCTAATTGCTGATTAGTGTGTGGGTATTTAGGCTCTGTTTCCCTGTCTGTGTTAGCTGGTAGTGGGTGTGAGATCCTTGTGGTGGCTGGTGACTGTGTTCACGTGGGCAGCAGATTGAGGCTGTGTCATATATTTATGATGTAATAAATGCCCACACCGGGTTGTATTTGGGACATTCTGCCTCTGCCTCCTTGCTTGGTCGGGCCGCTCAACGGTCAGCTTCACACAGCCATACACATAATGCATTACACCAGCTGATCCACACAGATCTGAAGGCAGACACATAATTACATTCATCAAAGGCCAAATGCACTTTTTGATTGTCTCATTATTCAGAATGGCTGAGTGCTCTGCAACATCTAAACAACAAAATGTGTATCCAACTGCTCAACGAAGAAATAATTGAATTATCACTTCACAGACGTGCGTTCGAAGAATTCAGTTTTCAAGGAAACAGAGAGATTCCGTAACATTATTCTTCTCCAAGTGTGTACAATCAGAAGTCTAAAAGAGAGAGCACATTATTCACAGCGGTTCCACAGAAAGAAATCATGAGATTGACTGAGATCTGATACCGAAACATGAATATTTGAGTGTAAAATTGGATGAGTGGCAGCTTCCCTGATAAATGTTCTACATGGTTATGCTCTACCATCTCCGACTGACTGAGGCGGAGTACACAATAGCTGAAAGATTGCCGATTCACTGCAACACTAGGTAATACTAATAAAACCGAAATATTGATTGAATGTAAATGTTTAACATTCAACAGTCAACTTAAGGGGATATTTATCAGACGTTACTCCCATCACTGTCTCTCTGTTGCAGTACTGTACTTTTAAACAGACATGCACATGCAGTAAATCCACATCCATCATATTCAGAGTGTACAAAACAAATGTATTAGCAGTTTTCTGGTTAGTGAAAAGCTATTTTTTTATTTAATTCTAGACAAGGAGAAGAAGCAACTGCCAGCGACTTGTTGTGGTTCCACACGGTGATATTCAATACAAGGTCCATATACATATATTCAAAAATAATGATATTTGGATAAAAGGAAATAGCTTGTGAAGACTATTGTATTGTGAAGCACTTCTTCCCATTTCCTCACGACATTATAGCGTTCCCATGGAGCTTCGTAATAACCAACAATGGAGGTCTCAGATCATCATTGTGGTCAGCAATAAAAGGGCTGAGGCTGACATTAAAAGTATGTCATTATTTGAACAGAGCTGACAATACCTTCAAATTGTCTCTCGCTAAAAGAACATCGCACACACTAAATGCTTATCAGTGAATGGTGGAGTATGCAGCCGCCGTTATCAGCATTAATCAGGTCCCCAAACAAGGATTGAAATAGTCTACATCGGCTGCAATTAGCAGTAGGTCTATAAGTCATACACATCATACTGAAACATTAATCGCACAAACAAATTGGATTAGGGAAAGGGTTGTTTGTCGTGAAAGTTTACAGCAATTTTAGGAACATTAATTTGTGCGCAGTGAATTTGACCTCGACATCATCAAAAATGGGCCCCATTGTTAAAACAAGGGAAGGATCATGGGATTCAAATGTGAAGATTTGAGTAGAACATGAAAGGAAATAAGGGGTTAAACTTAAAGCATTGTATATACTGCAAAAACATATTCTCCTTACAGTTATTTGCATTACATTTGAAATGGTTTGATATAATAATGATTGACATGAATCTGAAATGACAGGATGTTTTCAATAACCAACCAGCTGTGTGGAGTCCAGATGGGTATTACGATTCACTGCTGCACATCATCATCATCATCATCGTCATCGTCATCGTCATCGCCATCGCCATCATCATCATCATCATCATCATCATCATCATCATCATCATCATCATCATCATCATCATCATCATCATGTGTTGGATAAACAACGTGTCTTTCAATTAAAAACTGACTCAATTTCACTGTGAATAAAGTCACAACAAGATGGTTCAACAGCTCCCATGTTATAACATAATATGTAATACAAAAGTAAGTATTTTTCAATATCTTTGATTGTCCATTGGCACATTGAGATGTGAGGAGCATATAAGAGGATTAAAGTCATTAAATGTAAAATGTATATTTTACGTCAAAACAAATTGTAATGAAGTGTAATTTACGATATTTAGATTTGTCAATTCCAAACATATGATAAAACGTGTCATATACAGTTTGATTATAAGTGGTTTAGTGAAAGAAAGAACACAATCCAACTGTCTCCTTCCCTTGAAAAACGGTTTCCCTCTGCAGAGTCAGTGGAGCAGAACGTGTGTTGGTGTGTTCAGATGTGCAGGAGACTGGGGTTCTATTTCGTCCCTACTGACCGCCAGAGGCGGTGCTTTAGCACTGGATATGTCCATCGCGCGCATGCGCAGCTCGAGTACCAATAACAACAAAGTCACCTGTGACCCACGTGACACCGGCTATATCAGCCGGTATTGTCAGAGGATCTGTTCCTTTTCATCTTCTCGCTGCGCGAGGGTACCATGGCTACGTTTTCGTAGCCTACAGCGTTCAGGTTTGAACGTTTGATCTGAGGGATTTCTCTGAAAACAGCTGGCCGCGTGAAGCTTCGCGACTGACAGTCGGGGCTACGGGTCGTTAGACGCGTCCTCCAGGAGCTGCGCCGGCTGTGCAGAGCCTCGACAGACAGGTTTGTGTCAGCTTGTTGCTGGTGATGGCTGTGTTTCCACACCCGCTCCCAGCCAAGTTGTCCTGATTACCGTCTTATTGTTTGTGGCTTAGACTTTCTGGTGACGACAGTGTTCCCGCTTCCTCTCCCATAAAGTTGCCCTTATGCTCTTTTGAAAGTTCTGCTTGTGGCGTTGTGCCCGAGCTATCATTAGCATTTGAGTCCCAGCTTTGGCTGCGTCCCTCATTCGATTTAGTATGGAAAGCCAAGAGTGTCATACTTTAAACCCGTTTTTCGTTTAGATGCAGAAAGTAAGGTAAGTACTTTCTATTTTCTAGAAGCTATTATCTGGTCTTAACATTTGTGTTCTGACTTGGTCGCTTGATTGTTAGCAGCAGCCGCTTGGCTAACACCTTGCTGTTGAGCTTAACTATTAACTCAGGGCAGTGCTCCCGCTCCCTGTAGCATAGGGTTTGATTGCAGTAGCGCTAGTTCGTTGTATTACTGCTCCTAGTATTAGACTCCTAGCACTAGGATGATATGCAGAGAACATCTTCACGGCGGGTGCTGTGTGCTCGGCATGTGCGGTTACTACTGTAACCAGACACGGTTCTATGCGGGCTGTTCTCTTTCTTAGAAGCTAATTATCTGGTCTTAACATTGTGTTCTGACTTGGTTGCTTGATTGTTAGCAGCAGCCGCTTGGCTAACACCTTGCATGTACGGTTAAGCTTCATTATTTAACTCAGCCGGTGAGGGCAGTGCTCTCGCTGCTGCTCCCGGTAAACGCATGGTATGGTTGCAGTAGCGCTATATCGTGGTATTTACTGCTCCTAGTACTAGACTCCTAGCACTAGGACGATATGCAGAGAACAATCTTCACTGTGTGTGCCGTGTGCTCTGCATGTATGGCCATTAAGGAGGATTTCATCCTCCCAATATTATATTGTCTAGTGGGCAGCCGTTGGCTGACACTTTTAGGCACCGGCCACAGTTACTATTGTAACTAAGGTTCTAAGCCGTAAGTACTGGCCATAATTACTACTGTAACTACGGTTCCAAGCTGTGTAAGTACTGGCCATAGTTAATACTGTAACTACGGGGTTAAGCCGTAAGTACTAGCCATAGTTACTACTGTAACTACGGTTCCAAGCCGTGCACGTACTGGCCATAGGCAATACCGTAACTACGGCTCTATGCCGTGTAAGTACTGGCCATAGTTACTACTGTAACTACGGTTCTAAACCATGTAAGTACTGGCCATAGTTACTACTGTAACTACGGTTCCAAGCCGTGCAAGTACTGGCCAGAGTTACTACTGTAACTACGGCTCTATGCTGTGTAAGTATCCAAGCCGGGCAAGTACTGGCCAGAGTTACGACTGTAACTACGGTTCTAAGCCGTGTAAGTACTGGCCATAGTTACTACTGTAACTACGGTTAGATGCCGTGTGAGCCCTGGCCATGGTTACTGCTGTAACTACGGCTCTGTGTTATTCTATTCTTTAGAAGCTAGTTATCTGGTCTTAAACATGTGTGTTATTTGACTTGATCTCGCTTGATCGTTAGCAGCAGCCGCTCGGCTAACGTCTTGCGTATACTGTTAGCTTCTTTATTTTACCCAGCTAGGTGAAGGCAGTGCTCTCGCTCCCGCTCCCTCTACCGGTAATGCGGATGTAGCTACATCCCTTTTTCTGTTCGGCGAGTAGTAGCACCGCTCTACTCTTCCCGTTCAGCAGGTAGCCGATGAAGGCTGTGTTCCCGCACCCGCTCCCGGTTACACTGCATCTGGCGTTCGACTCTAACTTAACCAGTGAAGGCAGTTCTCGCCCCCACTCCTGGTAGACGCCAAACGGCCTCGTTTTTCCGTTAAGCAGGTAGCCGGTGAAGGCTGTGTTCCCGCACCCGCTCCCGGTTACACTGCATCGGGCATTCGTCTTAATTTAACCAGTGAAGGCAGTGTTCTCGCCCCCGCTCCTGGTAGACGCTAAACTGCCTGGTTCCGTTAAGCAGGTAGCTGGTGAAGGCTGTGTTCCCGCACCCGCTCCCGGTTACGCTGCATCTGGCACTCGCCTCTAGCTCAGCCAGTGAAGGCAGTGTTTTCGCCCCCGCTCTTGGTAAACTGCCTTATTTACTAATCCAGCTAGGTGAAGGCAGTGATCTCGCTCCCGCTCCCTCTGCCGTAACGTGGGTATAATTACATCCCTCTTTCTGTTCGGCGAGTAGCAGCAACGCTCTACTCTTTCCATTAAGCAGGTAGCTGGTGAAGGCTGTGTTCCCGCACCCGCTCCCGGCTACGCTGCATCTGGCTACCTACATTCATGTAGCGCCTGTAGGGTTTCTCTTGAGCCCGAGGACGGCCACGACCGCTGCCCCTCCTGCCTCGGCCGCTTCTGGCGGTCAGTGGGGACGAAATTCGAGCATCTGAGGGAGGTTCTCACGGTAAACGCCTGCATGGGCTGTAGCTGCATGCCTCGGGTGCTCAGAGTGGCTCGAATCACTGAGGTGGAACGTCTGGCAGCAGCCAACAGACACCTCTCCTTGTCACGTACTCCTCCAGATCAATTCGGCCGTTCCCGGCGACTTGAGGGAGCGATGGCTTTGTCCCCCCCCCCCCCCCCAATAGAAGGACTAGAAATAGGCTGTCCTCTAAAGTGGATCGGCTAGCTGCCGATAGGGGCATGATGAAGTCGCCTCTTGGCGCCCCCCCCCCTCTCCTTCGGTTGGCGCCCCTCCTTCGGTTGGCACCCCTCCTTCGGTTGGCACCCCTCCTTCGGTTGGCACCCCTCCTTCGGCTGACGCACCTCCTCCGTCGCGTACCAGTCGAGCCAGGGGAGCTGTTTAGATCAGCTGCCCTGGAGGCACTGGAGTGTGCCGCCCAAACTAGGCAGACCAGGCAGCAGCACTCGGGTCCTCGCAGACCTGTGCCCACTCCCAGCAGGCCCAGGGGCCGCTCTAGCAGCCGCACTCAGCCGCTGGATTACAGGGGTGGTCTGCAGAGGTCTTAGCGGCCCACTCAACCGCCTCCCAATGACTTTCGTGCCCCATGTCGACCGCCTTCCAGGCGGCCTCGTGCCCCAGAGCCTTACCGGAACCCCCCAAGAGGCTCCAGGGTCCGGGGGGCTGGGCTCTGAAATCCCGGGGGTGGTCGGCGGCTGCTTTCCCAGCAGCAGCTCAGTTTCTGGGCAGTCTGTACTTCCGTCCCTTGGGTGGTTTTCACCTTAACCCAGGGGTACGGACCGCAGCTCCGGCCTCTAGCCTTCGGCTGGGTCTAATTGACAGTCGTCAGCGATCCGGCAGGGGCCCTACCTCTGGGCCAAGAGTTGTCCGTCCTTTTGTCCAAGGACGCAATCAACCCAGTAAGACCCTCTGCTTAGCCAGGGGGTTCTACTCGGCATACTTTCTCGTGAGCAAGAAAGTCGGCGGATTTCGCCCGATCTTGGACCTCAGAGGAATCAACAGATTCCTGAAGGTGCTGCCATTCTATATGCTGACTACTGCATACGCACAGGTGGAGTGGTTCCCAACCGAGGGATGCCTACTTCCACGTGGGCCGGGCAAGAGGGTGCCTTATATTCAGTTCCTCCGGCCCTTGGGCGGACTGGCAGCTGCCTCGGCCGCTGGGCCCTTAGGCCCGCTGTCGTTGCGCCCCATGCAGATGTGGCTGAACAGCCTTCACTTGGACGCCAAGTGGCACAGGCACAGTGAAGTCAGGGTGTCGCAGCATTGCTCCACTCTCCGTCACGCTGGAGGGGCAGGGCCTATCTCTGGTAGGCGTGCCCATGGGCGCCATCCCATCCCGCCAGGAGACCATCACCATAGGTGTATGTCTCTCAGGGTGGGGTGCAGTGCGGCAGGGCAGGACCGTTCAGGGTCAGTGGTCTGCGCGCCGGGTCAACGTGCTAGAGCTTCGAGCCGTGCAGCTTGCACTCACGCACTTTCTACCCCAACTGGGGGGCAAGAATGTGCGTGTTCCTTGGGGACAGCGTGTACATTGTTGCTTAGACAACAGTCCCTTCTAGATAGTGGACGTTCTCACTCCACTCTGAATTTATGTGGCTGCGATTCTGCCCAACATGTTCGGGTCGACTGCGCCACGGCGGGGTGCCACAGGTCGGTGTCCCTCTTTATGAGAGGGGCTTTACGGCAGCGTCCCCCTTGCACCCCGAGGGCTCCGGCTTGGGACCTGCCCTTGCTGCCGGATGCCCTATCACCTCCTCCCTTCGAGCCCCTGGCCCAGGTGGGGCTTAGGTGGCTGCCCACAAAGGCAGCATTTCTGCTTGCCATAGCCTCAGGGAAGTGAGTCGGGGAGTTGCATGTCCTCTCCATAAACAATACATGCCCGAGGTGAGACTCTCAGGCGTTGCCCTTTGGGCAAATGTGGCATTCCCGCCCGGGGTCCTTCCACAAACTCACTTCAATCAGCCTGCCCAGCTGGCACGCTTTGACATTCAGGAGTACGGCACATCGAAGTTGCCGTGCCCGGGGGGTGCCCAAAGGGCATATATCAAGGCTACTGCCTGTATACGGCAGGAGGAGCAACTCTTGAGTTTGCCCTGGCGGCACTAAAGGAGGTTAGGCCCTCTAACCAGTGGCTTCCCCACTGGGTTGTCGATACCATCTCACAGGCTTACGGGGCCAGTGGCCGCCCCCTGCCACCAGGCTGAGATGCCACTCTACAAGGAGCATCTCAACATATTGGGCTGCCCTGAGAGGGGTGCCCCTGGAGACCATCTGCGCCGCGGCGTCGTGGGCGTCTTCTGGCACATTCTCCAGTTGTCATCAGGTCAATGTCGCCACTCCCCATTCTTTGGGCGTGGTCCTTTTGCCGAGCTCCGCTGCTTCCAGTGGTGAGCAAGGGCTTGGATTCTTCATGACATTGTTGGTATAGGTCATCCAGTGCTAAAGCACCGCCTCTGGCGGTCAGTAGGGACGAAATAGAACGATAGGCGATACGGCTGTAACTACGGTTCTATGAGTCCCGGATGACCGCCAGAGTTCCCTGTCACTCAGAATTCTTGTGTGCTCGCGAGAAGATTCGGGGAACAGATCCTCTGACAATACCGGCTGATATAGCCGGTGTCACGTGGGTCACAGGTGACTTTGTTGTTATTGGTACTCGAGCTGCGCATGCGCGCGATGGACATATCCAGTGCTAAAGCACCGCCTCTGGCGGTCATCCGGGACTCATAGAACCGTAGTTACAGCCGTAACTATCGTTGTTGATGGAGGCACAGATGTTATGGTAACAAACAGCTACAAAATAGATTGGTGTGCAGATGTGTCCATGTCAGTTTTAGTTTGTCCAACACGTTATTATTGTATCTATTTTATCTAATGCAAGACTTCTGTCAACCTCTCTTTGAACATTATATATCCTGAGTTTTGATCCGACCCCCTGTCAGAATGAATTGACACATTAGATGACTGTAGTGGTATATGAATGAAACTTTGAAAGAGTTAGATCAGGGGTGTCAAACTCAAATACACAGTGGGCCAAAATAAAAAGATCGGTAGTCGAGGGCCGGACTGGTTCAATGTTTATTGCAAAACTTATTGAAATTAACTTATTGCACACATTAAACCTGGAACTAACAACGCTTAAATCATTGCCTATAAAAAAAACATTAAATAATCAGTTGCATTCATTTCTTATGGCTCTATTTGCAGCTTTTCCGGAGCCATTTCTTATGATTACATTTTTCCACATGCCAACAACAGCTTCAAAAAACAATTTCCCTCACAGAAAAAAACAAACATGCTCTGTTGTCGCAAGAAAAAAAGTGCAGAAGGAAACATCCATTGAAACTCAGTGTGCTGCTCTGTGATGCTAGTTCAAGCCAGATACTTGGCATCTCATCAAGTTCATCAATGTTTGGGCTCAGGCTCTGAGCTGAGGAGACCCTCAGGATTGAGTGAAGGTGTGCGTGCAATATACCGCCAGACCAGATCTAATAGTAATTAGAAATTATCGTGCGGGCCGAAATTAAATCCACCAAGGGCCTGATTTGGCCCCCGGGACTTGAGTTTGACACATGTTAGTTGGATGTATGATTGACTGGAAGTTGTTAATACAAAATAATCTTCCTCACTGTCACAGGATCCTATACAGTCTGAATGAAAGCTTTCAAACAATCCACAGCCTCCATTGACCCAATGCCCTCCAAATTTGTTAAAGAGAGCCTCCCTGCCATCTCCCAACTCATCGCCACCATCATTAACTCCTCCCTCAGATCTGGATCAGTTCCCCCCTCTCTCAAACTGGCTGCTGTCACACCCATTCTCAAAAGACCTGGACTCACACCTGACATCATGTCCAACTTCCGGCCCATCTCAAATCTCCCCTTTCTGTCAAAAATACTTGAACGTGTTGTTGCCTCACAACTTAAAGCCCACCTCAGCTCCAATGATCTCTTTGAGCCATTTCAATCCGGTGTCCGATCAAAACACAGCACCGAAACAGCTCTTCTCAAAAGCACAAACGACCTCCTCCTCTCCTCTGACTCCGGCAACCTTAACATCCTCATCCTCCTCGACCTCACCGCAGCATTCGACACCATCAACCACGCCATCCTGCTGTCCCTCCTCGAATCATCACTCAACATCACCGACACTGCACTCTCCTGGCTGAAATCCTACCTCACCGACAGACATCAGTTTATCAACATCAACAACTGCACCTCCTCCACTGCTCCTCTGTCCCAAGGTGTCCCCCAGGGTTCGGTGCTTGGCCCCCTCCTCTTCATCCTCTACATGCTCCCCCGTGGCAAAATAATTAGTCGCCACAACCTTCAATTTCACTGCTACGCCGATGACATCCAACTTTATATCTCAACAAAAACCATCACCCCCACAACACACTCCACTCTCACCAACTGTCTCTCAGAAATAAAAGCATGGATGCAAACAAACTATCTCCAACTGAACAGTGCCAAATCAGACATCATCATCATCGGCCCCCCATCCCGTATCAAAGACATCCAGAATTTCAACTTCACCATTGACAGCCACACTCTATCTCCCCCCCTCACATCCGCAACCTCGGAGTCATCTTCGACAGTCAGCTCAAATTCAATCACCACATAAATCACATCACCAGGACCGCCTTTTTCCACCTCAAAAACATTGCCCGTCTCCGCCCATCACTCTCCTCCTCTGCTGCTGAAACCCTGATTCATGCATTCATCACTTCACGACTCGACTACTGCAATAGCATCCTCTACGGCATACCATCCAACCTAATCAATAAACTCCAACATATCCAGAACTCTGCTGCCCGCCTCCTCACCCACACCCGCTCCCGAGACCACATCACTCCCGTCCTCCAGAACCTCCACTGGCTCCCCGTCCGTCAAATAATCAACTTCAAAGTCCTCCTTATTACTCACAAAGCCCTCAACAATCAGGCCCCCCCTACCTCACAGACCTGCTGCACCACCACGCCCCTTCCCGCTGCCTCCGCTCATCAGAAGTCAACCTCCTATCCATCCCCACCCGCACCAATCACCGGACCTGGGGGGACAGAGCCTTCTCCGTCGCTGCCCCCTCCCTCTGGAACTCACTCCCCCAACCCATCAGAGACTGCACTGACCTCACCACCTTCAAAAAACTCACAAAAACTCACCTCTTCAATCTGGCTTTTAATGTGTGATTGTTTTTGTATTGTTTGACTTTAACTTTAACTATATATGTATGTGTTGTTCCTTCCTTTTCTTTTCCCTTTACTATATCTGTAAAGCGTCTTTGAGCACCTGTAAAAGCGCTAACAAATTAAATCTATTATTATTATTTATTATGAATGTGTAAGTGTTACACTAGAGCACAATACGGGCCAAAGGATGGAGACATACACCAGAACACCAGAGACTTGTCAAAGCAGGATAAAGCACAGGCGTGACAAATAATTTTAACGAGGACTCTGCTCTATTTAAGAGACCCAATAAACAGACAGAGAGCCAGCCTGCACACTATCTGCAACTGGGATGATAAATACAGCCATCATTTCATCATCAGTCAGGGCTGTTTGCAATTCACAGATCTACTAAATCACACAACATTGTAACAAAGAGGAAAATATTAAGCTAATGAAAACAGGTTTCTAAAAGAATCAGAAGGAGGTCCTGCAAATGTTTAAATCAAAGACATTCAGCATGTTTTCGGGCTTTAAGTATAGACTTCAGTGGCGGCCAGGCCATAGGGTGCTACGGGCGCCGCCCTTCCTCTTCCCACATGTTTGATTGTCATTACAAATTTATTTTAAAATATATTTAAAAAAATATATATATATTTTATTTTTATTTTTAATGAACAAGGTAACTATTATATAGTTGGTATCAGTAAAATGTATAATCTACAATAAAATCTCGTTTATAATAGTTTTACGATGTCTAAAGTTACTCATAAGTCACATGTTTCCTGCCTGGCCGCAGCGTGTATCATTACCCTTTCTCGTCTGGGCGGTAAGAAAGGAGCCCTCAGCCAGTGCAGCAGCAGCATTGCTGACTGTTGCTATCTGTAAACTATGCCGGCGAAACATAATTTCAGCCAATCAGCGTCGACAGATCTGACGGTCACAGGGCGGCAATTTCAGTGCCCGATGCAGTCTGTGAGTTGTTTGGAATCGTATCCAAGGTGACGCTACAGTCAGTAGTTGATGAGGATGGCTGCGTATGCAGGTGGAGACTCCGGGTGCTAGTGGATCGCCGGAGCTGTAGATTAACATTTACATGCTTATTGTAGTTGTAAGGGCAATGCCTGTAGCACCATGGATCATAAGTGTGGGCTGGACCTGTATTTTACAGGAAAGGAGTGAGCAGAGGGTCGAGTTGTCGATTCTTGTTCAGTTTTCTGTGACTATCTGCCTCACCCTCTCAGACTTTGAGTTGCGCGCGCTGCTAAAGAGACGCGCTACCATGGAAACCAAACAATGTGGTAGCTGTATTAAAGTCCGAGTGGAAGCAGTCGTGAGTAAATCTGATTTTGTCAGAAATGCGGGAGAAATATGAAACCGGGAGAGGGCAATGAAATCGAGACACTCCCGCGAAAATCGGGAGGGTTGGCAAGTATGACACACACACACACACACACACACACACACACACACACACACACACACACACACACACACACACACACACACACACACACACACACACACACACACACACACACACACACACACACACACACACACACACACACACACACACACACACACACACACACACAATGTTCGTATTTAGTCTCCTGATTTTAAATGGGTATTAAATCATTTGAGTTTTCCCAAAGCACCAGTGTTCTGCAGTTTGTGTGGGCCTACCGTACTGTTGCACAGTTTATAGCCTACTGTAGAAAGGTGTTAGGAAGTTTTGGAAGATTCATAGCTAACCACACTGAAGATTATGGATTATCTCATATTTGTAAGCCTCAATTTGTCCTCCCCCCCCCTCCCCTCTAACACAACCCAGTCTCATGGCATTTCGTGTTCACCAACACGATTTTTAATCTATTGATTCGTGTTCACCAACACGATTTGCCCCTTTTTTTCGTGTTGCACAGCACGATTTTAAAAGCAATGTATCTACTGGTAATGTGTTTCGTGCCTGCAGGCTGCAGCACGTCTTTTTCTCCGGTCGGGTCGTGGAAGACCGGAAGCTGTGTGGTTCATAAAAACATGTTCTTACTCAATATCAAGCCACAATTATTGCTTTTATTTTAAAATCGTATAATTTCGAACTTTTGTTCCCGTCTGTGAGGAAAATAAATGGGGCTCAGAGCCTCAGAATACTGAAATCTGTATTTTTAAATATTTTTTTCCTTCTAATTTGTTATTCTTTTCAAAATAACACACTGTTATTTACTCACTAATAACACACAATTATCCTTGCTTTTATTTATTAGTTTAATTCCATAATCTCGGGCTTTTTTGGCGTCCGTCAGGAACTGAATTTCAAAATTAAAAAAAACATTTTAGTGAACCGGACTTCCTGTGTTCGCTTCCCGGGAATGAAGTTTCACAATGGTTTTCAGATGCTAAATAAAAGTCTAGCTTGTACCTTTGATACCCCGCCTCCCACTCCCATCTCTCGGCACCACAACACTGCCAAAAGAGTGTAGTTGTTTTTATTTCATATTGCACTACTTAGAACTTGATTGTTGAGGCTACAATAAAGATGCCTGCTTTATTGTTATTGCACAGATTACAGGTACTGAGACAACAAAATGCAGTTTAGCTTCTAACGGTGAAACACGCAGTAAAGTGAAAAGTAATGTACACAATCTACAGAATAAAATATAGAATGAATTTAATGATGAATAAACAGTGAGGGGTATGAATACACTAGCAGCCTGTGAGCAGTATTAACAGTGTGTATGAATATGCTAAGATATATAAAGTATGAAAACGGTAAGCAGTGCAAGTATAACATATATGGATATTAATGATAAACATTGTGGAACAATGATGACAAATGTGAATGGAAGTGGCGACGTAAAACTGACACAAAACAACAACAAACAAAAATATTTTGAGAAGCCCCCACCCCTAGTGCTGCGTACCTGGACTCACATTCAGGTTCAGGTCCGGACTCAAGTCCAGAGGTTCAGGTTCAGGTCCGGACTTATAAGTCCGGACCTGAACCCATGGCTTGTGTCAAGTTGTGTGAGTAACTAAAGTGAACTTATTGTGAGCTAATTATCAATTGAAAATTAACTCATAATCAACTCAAATTCAAACTCGTCAGGTTTATTGCGCTCCCTTCCAACTTGTGTCTACATTTCTCTACAAAGTACAAATGTAAAAATAACACTTTTTGCCACTTAGTCTACAAATGACTTATGACAGCAACTACAGTGAACTACTACAAAGTTCAAACATTTATTTCATTTACCAAACTAAAGTAACCAAACAGTCCCTGAGCTGACTGAGCCTAAATCCCTAAAACGTTGCTGAAAGGTAGAGTGTAGAGTAGACTATACGCATTACACTGTTACACACCTACTGTACAGTATAGGCTACACTGTAGTGACTGTACAGTCAGAGTGTACTGTACTGTCTGTACATGTATTTTCTACAACTCTACATGTGTACATTATACAGTACATACTACATACATAGTGATGTACATACATACTGTTAGAAATTAAAATCAATGTTGATATGGCGTAATTTTGAATTAAATACACTATTTAATTTAAATCAGTTTTATTCTGAAAAAACCGGAAGTTCACACTATTAACTTAACTAATACTTTTATTCTGAAAATTCTTCACTTCCGGTTAGCATTAGCATGTGGCGAAAGGCTACGTTTTCAAACCGTGAATCGAAGGTGAAATGACATGTGATGTTGTACACTGAGCACACTGGGATTAGCACCCATTTATTGACGCTGAATAACGTTTATCAGGGAATGTTTAAATAACAACAGACACCAGAATATACGTAAGTGCTAGTTTTTTTGCGAGTCCAAGTACCGGTTCCCGACGTTCCGGTTTTAACCGGACTTGAACCGAAACTTTTTACAAGTCCAGTACCGGTTCGGCTTGCCGGTACGCAGCACTACCCACCCCCCATGTTGCCTATGCTGTATGCTGCAAACTCTTTGTTTAAAACTAATTAGCCATCGGAATGTGTTGACTAAGTCTCCCAAGTCGGGTGGTCACATTCCACAGCTCCCCCCCCCTCCTGTGATCTCCCAACCTGTAGGTTTGTGTTCGCATATTTCAGTGTTAATTTTGGCAGCTGCTTTTGATTTAGTCTTTAGACGAAAATGGTTATTAGTTTTAGTCACATTTTAGTCATTCCTATCCTTCGTAGTTTTAGTCTAGTTTTAGTCGACGAAAACTCAAAACGTGTTAGTCTAGTTTTAGTCGAAGAAAAATCAAAACATTTTAGTCAACTTTTAGTCAAAATGTGTCTCTATACTTCTGAACGCTCCGTCCCCGGCAGATCTCTGTGTCCGCTGCAGCATGTATGTTAGGCCCCGCCCCCCGCATACAGAGAGACACAGGGAGATCGCTCTTCTGGAGTGAAGAGAGCGGAAATAATGATATTGCAAGTTAGAAACGTAAGATGCATTTTGACAGATAAGATGGACACTTGGGGGGAAAATATGCTGCATTTCGAATGTCCGATAGTCCACCATTAACACCTTAGTCCCGTCTCGTCTCGTCAACGAAAACTAAATATACATTTCGTCATAGTTTTCGTTATCAAGAATCTATTTTTAGCTCGTCATCTAAAAAAGGTTGTTGACGAACATTTTTCGTCATAGTTTTCGTTGACGAAATTAACACTGGCATATTTAAACTGTCGCACTTTCTGTTGTTTCTATCGCGCATTGCCGGTATGAAAGGGTCTGTGCCGGAAATATCAAACATTTAATAAAAGTGAAGAAGACTTAACGTATTCATCATAATTAATTATATTTATTCCATTTGGATGGACTTTGGACTTTGTTTAGAGCAGTGATCTTCTCTGCAGCAGAGAGCTAAGCACTGTCAGACCGGACCTAACCCTGAAAAGTATTATCATCAGAAATGAACCATTATGTTATTAATATTAAATACATATAAGTATTTTTACTTGTATAAATACTTGTATTTAGAAATACTCTGTTGTAATTATTGATGCATAAATGTGTTCATCCATTCAATGTGGCATCTGCTATAATGGGGTTAATGTATGATATTACTTAATAATACAATACATTATAATATATGATATGATAATTATTATAGTTTTATTCATTTCTTATTACATAGTTTCTCATTATTATTATTTTTATTTGTATCGCTCATCTTATTTTTGATTTTATTAATCTGTGTGAATCTGTGCTGTCCTGTTTTTCACTCTCACCCTGTTGCTGTTTGAACTACTGAATATCCCCACGGGGATTAATAAAGGTCCATCTTATCTTATCTTAATGTATAAGTTGATTTACTTCAATCTACTGTACTGTGTAAAAACACCCCAACAATATTACAAAAAATATACTGCATAAAGCAAACTATATACTTTATTTGATCTAAAACTGATGTTTTGTCATTATAGTAGCTTGTGAAAACCATAACAAATAACTGATTAAATGCTACAGTATTCAACAAACACAACTGCAGCGCTGCAAACATTGCAAACAGACTAAGTTCTACAACACCCAGTTGTCTTTGTGTATTTGTGAATGAAGCGCCATCTCATGGTTAAATCCTGTAATTGAACAAATGGGGAAATTTGGCAACGCCCTCTAGCAATTTGGCAACACCCCCAGCCACTGGGATCCGCTGGGCTTTTGACTGGGACACACCCATGTGAGTCCTATCTGGAGTGCTACATCTGTAGTGAGAACCACCCTTGAATGATGGGATGGTAGACTAAAAGCTTTAGGAATCCAAACTACAACATATAATAAGTACCCTGTATCAAGATTGATACAAAACAAGTTAAATTTGACCTTTTTTAGAGAGATTTAGCAACAAAAAAACACTTCTGGGTTCATTTGGGTGGATTTGACTTATCTCTGGCCCCCCTTGCTCGATTTTGCCGATTGACATCTCTTTCTAACCATCAGAGCCAATGGAATCGAGGGGAACTCCCACATACTCCTTATTTGGTAATGTGTGTGTGTGAGACTGCCGCATAGCCAAGACCGGAAGCTGGTTAACTCTGGTGGCTACCATTAGCAGCTAACTTTTACTCTCCGATTTTTACATAAAAATGGAATTATGGATTATAAATAAAAAAAATGATTGCACAGAAACATTATCAACCTATGGATTAACCGATTCAGCCGCGTTGTTTCTCGTTTTAATGCCATTGAACAAGTCTTTTGATCAGATTGACAGCTACGGTGAGACGATCTCCCGTAAAAGCTCCGTAAAGGTACGTGTTGTGATATCTGTGTTTGCTTCCCCTGTCGCGAGTTCGGATCACTCAGTGACAGGGGCGGATCTAGACAAATATTCATGGGGTGGCAAGAGGGTGGCAGGAGATTTTGAGGGGTGGCATCCCCTGACAGAAGTATATGCTGATTTAAATCGCAATCATATCAATCAATTAGGGGTGTAACGGTACACGTACCCGTACCCGTACGGGCCCTTCGGTTCGGTACACGTGTGTACCGAACGGATATGGCGTTAAACGTAAACAATTGAGAACATGAACAACTTTCTGGAAGTAATCTATATCATTTAATTTCATTGGACGAGAGGCATACTATGAGAGCTGGTCACAGGAATGCGTTCAAATGTAGTCAGTAACTTGAGGAACTGTCGAAATGGCGAACGCAGATAAAGTTGAGCTGAAAATCCTCCAGCATCATTGAAGTCTCCGGTTTGGGAACATTTTGGTTTCGCAGTTACGTACAAGGATGACGGACAAAGACAGGTGGACCGAACCAAAGTTGTTTGTCGGCATTGTTCAACTAACATTGGTTACGCGGCTGGCAATACATCACACTCATTTGAAAAGGCATCACCCGAATGTGAATATCACCGGTACCAAAATAAAAAAGACTGAAGTGCAAACTCAACTCCCACTAATATGTAAGCCTCCACCACTCGCAGAAAGTTCAGACCGAGCCAAATCTATTACAAACGCCAAATATCCTTATGTTGCCATGTTAGCAAAGCGCTACCTGGCTGTATCTGTTACCAGTGTTGGGTGTAACGCGTTACAAAAGTAACGCAGTTACAGTAATATATTACTTTTTGCTGTAACGAAGTAATGTAACGCATTACTAATGAAATGTGGGTAATATATTACCCGTTACAATGCTCAGTAACGCAGTTACAACACATTTTAACCCGAAATTAAATGGTGTTTTGTTTTTTAACAATGTACTAACATAGCGAGACATTCCGACACCAGACACATTGTGCGGGTAGATTAGTAAACCTGGTGTTTACCCTTCAGGCTTCGCGTCGGGATCTTCGGGGCAGTTGAATGTTATTCACCCTCTATTCCACAAAGAGAACGGAGCGAAAAATACTAACAACAAATTGTGTCAGCTGCGCGTGACCTGCTCCGCTGCGCGTGCATCATTTCCAAAGTGCTTCCACAGCAGTGACACACATCTGTGGATAATCATTTATACGAAAATGGTTAAAGCAACCATCACTAAACGCCAGCAACACTGCATCTACTGCAGACTGCAGCAACAGGTCAGATGGGGACATCACGTTACCCTCCGTTGTGGACACTAGCTTACTCCCGCCTGACTCGCCGCCCTCAACCCCGGAGCAGCACTCTTCGTTGCCCGAAACTACGCCGCCTCTCTGCGGCCCGCAGGTGCGAGCCAGGATACCACGGCAAAACAGAGCCTGCTCAGGTAAATCTAAACAAGTACCCGCCTGTACAGTGGGGTTAGGTGGTCATTTTGCAGCTCGTGGTATACAAATAGACAAGGGCTAGAATATGTGAAAATAGTGCCATATTCTGCCCTGTCTGTAGAAATGTTGGGTCAAAAATAATGCATACAATAGCACAGATGCCTTCACCACGAATGGCTACACAAATATCTCATATCCCAAGTTTATCAACAAGCTAATGTTGCAGCTGAAATGATCACACAAAGTCAACCTCACATGATGATGTGATCCAGTTTTCAAGCACAGTAAATACTCTCTTCCCAGAGTATATGATGGGACCAAGGTGATGTTTAGTAGGCTACATGGTTTTAATAATACTTTTGCTTTTCAATGTTTGCCATTTCAAACCATGAGCTGGTTCAAATAATATTTGCCTTGATTTACAATATGTTCTCATTTGTTTTATCAGTACAGTTTTGAAGCTGTTGTGCTTTTCTTTGCCACAGTCCACTTTGGACTGTATGAAATATTACAGGATTGCACTTTTAACTCACTTGAAATGTTCTCACTTGCTTGGTTTCAAAACATAACAAATGCCATAATCTGTTCATTGGGGACCATGAATGCTATTTTTCATTGCTGTTGCCGGCCACTATTGCTCATGTAAACCTACTACTGCTGCGCCCCCTGTAACCTCAGATTCACCCTGAGTCATTTTGTTCTGGAACTGGGCCTGCACACGGCCATATACTAAACACACTACAGAGCCCATTCCGTGTCCTGTTAGTGTTTACTTCCTGTCTGCCTTCTTCTGGTGGTTTATCTGACGTCCAGCACTCCGTCTTTTAACCTCTTTTCCTTTCTCTTTCTTGATCCTCCTTAGCAACCTTCATTATAGTCCTTGACAGTGGTCTGTACGACTGTATTAACAACGTGTCACATGTTAAGAATTTACAATCAGAATCGAGTATTCAACTAACCCGTGTTATACAAGTTGTTAGGCCTACACAGTTGTTATGCTATACCACATCGCCCTTCACTGGATGTATAATGAGCTGCACTAAACTACATTTTAGCATTTAAAATACCTAGCCATTCTTTTGCGGTTATTTTGGTGAAAGTAACTAGAAAAGTAACTAAAGTAGTGTAACTCATTACATTTCAGAGACAGTAATTTTGTAATGTAACTTATTACTTTCAAAAGAGAGTAATAAGTAATATGTAATATATTACATTTTGGAAGTAACTTGCCCAACACTGTCTGTTACTACCTCTGTCCCTAGAGAGGGTGTTCTCCACAGCAGGAGACATTGCTAGTGCCAGCAGATCTGCCCTTTCAGCAAGCAATGTGGACAAGTTCATCTTTCTTTAAACAACATGAAAATACAATGACAAGCAAGTCCTAATGTCAAGCTGGCTGCTTAGGTACTAGTACAGTTCAAATACAGATTATTTCAGTTCATCGAAATGCTGCACCTTAATGTTTATTTTACTATATTTTGTATTTATTTGAATACATTAGTCACAGTTTAATAATAATTAAAAAAAATGTTTTAATGTTTTGTGATAATTTTTTCTGCTGTACCGAACCGAACCGTGACCTAAAAACGAGGTACGTACCGAACCGAAATGTTTGTGAACCGTTACACCCCTACAATCAATTTTAACTTGGAAAGCCACAATATTAATATTTTAAATCAATCACATAGGTGATATTATTGTGAGTTTGTCTCACTCTTAGACCAGCAGGGGTACCAAATATATGCAGACTGCTGCAATAAGTACATTAATTAACTGTCTCATCGATGTTTGTCTGAATGAATATGATACTATTAACAATCATATTATTCCTATCAGCTGTCAATCACTGTTAATACATAATAATAATAATAATAATAATAATAATAATAATAATAATAGATGTAATTTGTTAGCGTTTCTACAGGTGCTCAAAGACGCTTTACAGATATAGTGAAGAACTGTTATGATTCACATATTCATTTATTATTGAATAAACTATACTTTTTGGAGGAGTTAATGATGAATGTTCATCAAGATGCTTGCTCACCCTCCTTCAAATTTGAAAAACAAGTAATTATATAATTATTGATATACAGTTACAACCTTGACTTTACATCAGAAAGAACAAACATTAAAGAAGTGACTAACTGCATCAGTTAGGGTTCAAAAAACGTGTATTCAGCTAAAACATCGCTGCAGTTATTATCCAGTGGAAGGTCCTTACCTACTGGCCTAGTTACATCAAAGTGGTTACTTTCTGTTGGCTGGGCAGTGTAGTTTTACACACCGTCTTATTTTACTTTCTCAGGACTTAAAACTGTTTTTTGGGGGCAGACCCCCACGAAGAAAAAAAAAATATACACGCATACAAGGTCATCATCTTAACAGTTTGTTATTCTCATCGAGTCATCCGTGAGCACTGAGCAGAGCATCAAGTTGGCATGTCTATTACAGCTGAATGCAGCGATTACTATTTTGTTCAGCAAAACGCCTCACAAACTTATTAAGATCAACAGCTGTAGTGCGTTTTGATTCAATGCTGAGTACAGCCAAACTTGACATTCTCTTCTCTGTCATTGTAGACCGCAACTACCTCATTCCTTCAGTGCTTGGGTCCGAACGAAAGGCTTCTCGTTTTGCGCCGTTCCCCCGTTCAAGTGAATTCGCCACCAATCATATTTCCACTCTCGTGCCAGGACCGGGGGAGGGGTTACATGACGTGCATCTTGTGGTGCATTCACTTGCACTCGGACATTAGAGACTTTCTCTCATAAATGTCCGATGAGCCACAACTTTTCTTTCAAAACAAAGATGCCAACTGGGGTGGCAGCTGGGGTGGCAAGGCTATTGTTTAGGGTGGCAGTTGCCACCCCATGCCACCCCGGTAGATCCGCCCCTGCTCAGTGATGATATATATACCTAAATAATCTGTGGAACCTCAGCTTTAAATCGGATATCTTGTATGTGCAGCTACGATAAGTAATAAGGGTATCTTTTATCTTGAGTTCTGTGCCAAAGTGCATTAGCATTTTTCGCTCGGGGTCATTTAGATGCTTCTTATGAGACTTGTGTTTTGGTAAAAATGGTTTGTATCGTCAGTTAGCTGAGATTATTCCCGTTAATCTGGTATAACACATTAATAGGTTCTTAAATATTAAGATCCCCTGAGACAAAGTGCCACTGGCTTTCCACAAACACACGTATCTTCTTCCAAAGTCCAACCTATTCCAGCCTGAGGCTTTCTGTATGAAACAGCATCACCCAGAAGATGCCCCAACCCTATATCACAAAGCCTCACCTGTCAGCTGCAACACGGACAACACTGTGATTGTAACAAAGCTGAAGGCATCTGCTTGGAACCACAACCAAATCAAAACCCTACATCTTGAGCAAAATAAATTCTACTTTAACTGCCTTAAACACCTGTATCAAGATGAATGTGTTTGTGTAGCTTTCTTGTTCGTTCTTTGAATGTCTACATGCTTCTTTCATCATCATCAAAACTTTTCATTTTTGAAAAAAGTCCCACATGCTGATATTGAGACCAGAGAGATGCTCTTTCTTCTTGTAAGCATTATCCGGAGTGTTTGTACTGAACAACAGAGGAACATCAAATACAGCCTGTGTCTTTCCAATGCCATCTGAATACACAAAGCATCCAGCTGGATAGATGTTCCTTTTCTTTTTTATAAAAACAAAGAAGAACAAACCTATGTAGCTGAAGATGGAAGGAACTCTTAAAATATTTCAGTTTTTTCATCTGAAAGACGTCTTTGGCAGCACTTACCTGTAAGACAAGAAAACAGAAAGCGCATACATATTTACTTCAAATGTGTACTTCTCAATCTTTAAACAAATATGTCTTCAAACAATCTAAAACAGCAATATTCTAATCTCCTGCACTTTAACATTACAAATAAATAATCTCATTAGACATTGAAAATGTTACAATCCTTTGATTAACCTTAAAATCTATCACAAAGCAGACCTGATGACTTTCATAAAAGCTTAACTATTCTTAGCAGGAATACTTATTACTGAGTATAAGTGAAGTAATACAGCTAAAGTGATTTATAGAAGAAACCTGCTTCAACATTATCTCATCACGTTGTAGTCAAAAGCCATGTAGGATGTTTTTACAACAAAGACCAACGAAGATTTTACCAGACCTTGAAGGCATCATTTATTTTCAATAATGTTTATAAAAAGGACTGCAGTGATCCAAACTCAGGCTGGTAGTGGAGTCATTACAGACAATATTTCAGCCCAGTGCACAAAGAAAATGACAGAGACTGTATTCATTTCACAGTTCAGAGTCCTGATAGGATTTTTTCGCTTTGAGGCAAAGGACACCAGCCAGACATCAGACCCAGACAGAGCCATTAGACTGATAGAGGTATTCTTATCTAAAAAGTCTCTAGTGTGTATGCAGCGTAATTCTAGCCATACAGAAGCCAGAACCGCAATAGACTGAAGCACTCAAAACTGAAAGTGTAATTTCAAGAAGAGCAATACAAATAAATGTGATAAAGACTTTCAGCTTGGATGAAAAGGACAACGTCAGATGTCAATCTACTCAATAGCAGAACATATGCATTTATAATAAGAGGCCACAGGTGTTTCTCTATTGATTACTGATGGTACAGTACATATATATTTTGAAACAATGTAGTCTTACTTTTCGATAAAGTAAATCTATTCAACAGTACTAGTTTAATGCCAAAGTGGCTTAAAAGTACATGCATACACACAAGACATGTATTTAGTTGTTTGCATGATCTTTTAATATGGAATTAATCTACTGAACGACAAACACTTTCGTCTTCGACCAGTTGCATTCAGGATGCAATAAGGAATGACATATAGCATTATGAATAAAACATAATAAAAAGTGATTGTGTATGTGTTTTCAAGAACAGACTACAGAACATGTTCATAGCGTCTTAAAGCCCACTACGAAGGTGGCAGTTTCCAAGCTGAAGCCAAATGAAAGGGGACAACTAAAACAGAAGGGATGAGGTACAAAGCCTTTATTATGGCCGAGTAATGTGTCTGCAAGACATTATTTTATTTTGTATTTTTAATTAGATGGGCCAACAGTGGAATAATGGCAAAAGGGAAAGAAATGACCTGAGAAAGGACACCAGCATTACATTTAATTTATATGGTTTGGCCAAATCAAAAATCTTTTATGGGGAAACAATGGAAGAAAATTCATAACAAGCAGGGAAGGAGGATGATCCCTTAATTCATTAAATCAAGATGCTTCTGTTACAAACACATTTTAAATTACTGGAGGGTATTTGAATGTTATCTGCCATTCTAATTGGCCAAATTGAACTAAGTTAAATAAATGGATGAAATCACTTTTGGAAGCTAGATATCATTAAAAATTCAACAGTAAGAGCTGTCACACATAATGAACATCTTTTCTGAACCATTGCCCTCTACAGTTAATCTAAATCAAGGTGAACACATTAGCCCAAACTATCCTTTTCACTGGAACATCCAGTACATTCAAGGAGCTGGGAGAATGAAAGCTCTGCAGAGTGACCTTTGTCTTCCCTGTGTTTTTCCACTACAGCGAAACCTTCAAAATAAACGGTGAGCATCACTTGAAGTGTCAAATGGCGCTTTTCCACTGCAGCACATAGCAGGGTTTAAGCGGCCCGGCTTTTTTTTGCTTTTGCACTAGGGGTAGTTCCGGCTCAGGGCTACTTTTTCAACTTTTTTCTGGCCCTCCTTAATCGAGGTTCTTACCAGGCCAACAACCGGGCTGAATATGCTAAACTAGTGACGTAAACACTCTGAACTGCTGAATGGTCAGAGAGAATCGCTGGCAAGGGAGCTACAACTACAACAAAATGAACATATTTTACCGTGATTTAATTGTAATACACGTTTCAAAATGATGCCGAAGTAACAACCACTAAATAAAAACCATGAATTAATGCATTGACAAGTGTGACAAGAAAAACCTTTTAAAATGCGTGTTTTCTGAATGGAGATCGGATCGATCAGGCTAAGCTAACGCAGTATATGCTCCGACTGTCCACACTCACAACAACGGCCTACAGACATAAATAAACCAGCGACTGTATTCGCCATAACACAGACAGTCTGTGGTTTGTACTTGTTTAACTTTTGTCTAGTTTCTGAACATATGAGGAGCTGTGAGCCCTGAGTGCTAACAGCTAACGGCTGATGTTTGGTTTTGTGGTTCGCATTGAAGATGACGTCACGGCAGTTTTACACAGCATTGCTCCGCCCGCCGAACAGCCGATCGCCCCGCCTACACTGCGTTACTATAGTTACAACCCCAGTACTAAACTGTAATGGAAACGCAGCATAAAGTGAGCCTGGCCTACCAAGGCCTAACAATACCGTACTAAGCCGTGCTAGGTCCTGCAGTGGAAAAGGGTCCACTAAGTGTTGGAAGCGTAAGTGTTGTAGACCTCTGCTTGGTCTCAGTTCAATACAAAGTATATCTTGATCACCATTTCTAAATCATATTTCAGCTACATTTATTCTGAAACAAATCCTATCAACATGATAACATAAAACAGTTGATCATTAAATCATTTTACAGTTGGTTTTATACATAAAAGGAAAATTGAAAGAAAAGAAAATCCTCCAATTCAACTTTCAACTGTCTTTAGACTGCACGTGTACAGCTATAGAGTGAGTTTACATACGAAAAGCATTTGTTACATTGATGAGTCACAAAGCAAAGCTGGACACATTGACATCGACAAACATTTGGCCCCTACAATATATTTAATTATTTGTACCTGTTCTCATTACATGGTCCACTGAGTTAAGCCTCTGCCAAGTCCAATTTCAGCCCAATTCTCACAGTTTAATTTCCCCTGTCAATCAGCAGTTGGACTGGTTAGTATTGATTGGTTAAAATGGCTTTCTGCTGGTCCAGTACACAACATTTTAAACTGAGAATAACAAAAGGTTTACACCTTTGGAAGAGAAGTGACAGGGTAAACATAGAAGTGGATCATTAAAGTGTAAAACCATTATCCCAGCTAAAAGATTGTTGTTCCCTTTCCTAGTAGTGTTGCTGCATCTCTCTCTCTGAGACAATTATAGGTTGGTGACATTTCGCATGGAGAAATGTCACCAACACAACTAGAGAGCAGACTCATATCATCTGACAGAAACCACACACTAAACTCCTCTCTCACTCCTACCCTCCTCCTGCTGCTGCTCTCACCACAGAGCCTCGTTTTGTCTTCCTTAAGAAAATGTCAATATTCTCTCTTTCTGTCAATACAACAACTTCCATTTGTATGAGAAAAAAAAGGGGAAAAAAAGAAATCAGGTTATGATATATAGCATCAATCCAGAATGCCATAAAGTAAATGGAAGCTCTCAGCTATAGTGGTTAAGTGTGTTTTGTGAGGGAGCAGGTGTTTACTGACACATTTCTCTTTGAAAAAATGTATCCTGAAAAGCACACGCTGTATGATTATCTCTATGACTGGTTTTATCATGGAGCCCAGGGACTAGATACATAAAAAAGCTTTAACACTTCATCAAAAAAAAGTAATATTTAACACCCAAAGTGTAATCTTTGATATAATCAGGATGATACTAATGACATTAATCAGGCTGAAACACTGTGCAGATTTTAATTTGAGGCTGTCACCATGTTAATGAGTATAAAGTGGGTTTTTTGTGGCTGTCAAGTGGATCGCTGCTTTCCACCTCCACCCGTTTTGTACCACTCAAACACTCACAGACTATCTGCTGATTATTAGACAATTCCACATTTTTCGTAGATGTTGGTTCATAAAACTGAAAAACGTATAACTTCCAAGCACATTAAATATAAGGCATTACAACAACAACAACAACGAACCACTTGTGTTCAATTCACAGATCAGGACCCACTGAGGCGACATTTCCTCCAATGTCTTACTGGGTAAAGATTGTTCAACCCAAAGACAGGAAGTCAGAGGGTTATCAGAGCAACACAGCAAAATAGATGACAGTGATCACAGCACAGCCAGGTGTTAGCTGTGTGACCAGTGCAACAGCTCATCACAGGTACATCTGTCCCACAAGATTCTTCATTACTCTCCTCTTTATCTGTCATTTTAAACCTCCATCACTGCCTCTGTCAGTCTTGTATCGTCACATTGAGGACAGATTATGGTTTTTTGCTCCCTCACTCTTCCATACTTGCCTCTTCAGCCTTACAACCTCTTAACCGCAGTGTGTAAGCTGTGTAAGTGTGTATACTTGGCAGTGAATTGTGTTTATCTCTCCTGGTTTCCTCCCTCACAGAGGTTCACATCCACTCGTGACACTGACAACATTTTGCCATACAACCTGTGGCAACTGAGCCGTGGAGGGTGCACACAGCACTTCTAAACCTGCCACTGTGTTGATAGCGAAGATAAAATACAGCCCTGAAACATAAAATGTGGTAATTCATAAAGAACAACTTCCATCACTGGAAGGAGCAACATAACCAAGTTTAATTGGAAGACTTGACAGGTGAAATGTGTCCTTTTAAAAACGTTATTTATTTGTTTATTCCACACATGGCAGTTATTTTAAAACAAAACTATAGGTTCTCAGAGTAACATTAAGTGAGATGTCTCACTATGGGATGCGCCTCATCGCGGAGCAGACAGAAGCATCAATCTCATTACACCAATCCTGATTGGCTGGTGATCTTGACGTCAGCATCAGGGAATCCACCCCCTATAAGTAGCTTGCGCTACGTCGCATGCGTCATTCAAAATAAGCACCTCTTCTCACTTCACCATAGCATGGAGGGCCGTCTGGTGAGACATCTCACTTCATGTTACTCTGAGGTCTGGGGTTACGTAAGTAACCTATAGTTCTCATTCATAACACTCCGTTCGATGTCTCACTATGGGAAATTGTAGCTCCCGTATTGCCAGACGAGCTTATCTCAAAAATCACCAAAAACCAACCAGAACTTAACAGGCTCAACCAGGTGCCCAGCACTGCTTGAGTCACACTGGGAGCAGAACGCCCAGCCTGTTAAGAGGCGGACAAAAGTGAGCGGCGAGGACCAGCTTGCCGCTCCACCAATGTCTTGGATGGGAGCCAACTTGGACAGAGCCCAGGATGCAGCCAGACCCTGAGTCGAAAGAGCTCGCGGATCCGAGGGTGCCTGCGAACTCTGACTCGTATGGGCCCCAAAGCAATTGCTTCCACAAAACAGTGGACACCGTCACTGCGCATGCGCGTGACGGTGGTGCCTTCTAGGCCCCAACCGGCACTGCGCATGCGCGTGGCGGTGGTGTTTTAACAGCCCCAGTCGGCACTGCGCATGCGCGTGACGGTGGTGCATTCACAGACCCGTTTATTATCCGCCTTTTGAGAGAGGCCGTAGCTGCTCTCAAAAGGGGATTTATAGTTAACGGACTGTTTATTGTTTTTCGTTTAATTTTTTTGAGCTGCGCCCTTGGCCGAAGCCTGGATGCATCAGCGGAAAATGGTTTATTTAAACAACAAAGATGTGACATGTGTTTTATGCAGACTTGAGGATGACGTTGAGGCATCTCTCGAGGCAGCGGGAACACGTTTAGAGCCGGGGAAAGAACTTCCAGCTCTGTCACAGAGGGGAGAAGGAGGGGCTGTCAGGCCGCTCGCTTCTTCTTCCTCGCCCGAAATTCTGGGTTGGCTGCGCCTGGGTTGCAGCCGGAACCGGAGATTTTCTAGGCCAACTCGCCCTCGTCTCCTGCCTGGGCTGGGGACTCGGGGTGGGCTGTGACCTCTGCTGTCCTGGTACTTTAAACCTAGCAGGGTTCGATGCAGCTTGGGCGAAGGGCCGCTGTTGCGAAGGGCCGCTGTTGCGAAGGCAGCGGCTGGACCCTTCGAGGGAGACAGAGGTGGAGGGCCTCGTCTTCTTTCTTTTTCGACTCGCACTTCCTCTGCATGGAGGCGAGAGCGAAGCCGGAAATCCCCTCGGGAACGATGGGCATGTCAAGCACATCTTCCTTTTCCCGGTCTGGGAGGTTGGTGAGGTTGAGCCATCTAGCTCTTTCCTGCACCACCATGAACCCCATTACCTTGCCCGTGGCCTGGACGGCGCAGCGTTGGACACGGAGACAAATGTCTGTGACCGCGGCTATCTCGTCCAGAGTGGCCGGTCCAGGATTGCTCGACAGATCCTCACAGAGCTCCGCTTGGTACGTGGTTAGCATCGAGGAAACGTTCAGAGCCCTGGCGGACAATTCTGCGGCTCTGTAGGACCGTTCAGTCATGGTTGACTGGAATCAATGGCCTCCTGGGCGTGTTCCAGCCCGAGGCAGGACGAACAGATCTGGTGTGTGTCTGTGCCTGACACTTTCAACCCGCAGCCGCAGAGCCGAGCCTCCGAGTTCCTGACTCCTCTGGTGTGGAGAGAGGCGTCCATCTTATTCGCTGCGTGGCGTGAAGAGGACCCGCTCGTAACAGGAATGTCGAGAGAAAAAATTGTTCCCAACCTGTCTTTAATCCGTAGAAAAAAGACGGTGTGGGTCTTTTTTCTCAAAGAATATTACCTGGTGTGGTAATATCCTTTTAATCCCTTTTCTCCTTCGTGGAAGAGAAAAGAAAAAAGTCTGTCCTCGCTACCGTGGTGTCGGCAGTGAGGGAAAACAAGCTAGCAGCAGGTGTGTTGCTAGCTTGAACAATCAAAACCTTACCTTAATTCCTGAGGAAGAATGGCGAGGTTGATTATAATACTAACTGGTGTGTTAGTACTATACTCTTCTGCGAGGCAGAATAGGGTAGCCGGCTAATGCCCGTCGACCGAAATTAGCTTTTGGTTCAGTCTGTGGACTGTTAAGCTAGCCCGGCTACCATTAGAGATGTGCTCTGAAGCGAGAAGAGGTGTTTGAATGACGCATGCGACGTAGCGCAAGCTACTTATAGGGGGTGAATTCCCTGACGCTGACGTCAAGATCACCAGCCAATCAGGATTGGCGTAATGAGATTGATGCTTCTGTTTGCTCCGCGATGAGGCGCATCCCATAGTGAGACATCGAACGGAGTGTTATGAATGAGAACATGTACACTTTACAAAACATGGTGGAAAGGAGCAGGGAGAAGAACATGTTATTTTACCTGCCCCTTCTTACAAAAAATTACAAATAAATTAATAAATGAAATAACTATTAAAAAGCTAAATAAAAGCAATATTCTTTCATAGTCACAGTTGCTTACAAATAAAACCAGAACACAATCAAAAGTCCACTTCAAACTGTCTAATTACACTTTCTTTATACATTTTCTTAAACATAACAATGTTCTTACAGCCCTTTAAATCATTCAGCAAAGAATTCCACTTCTTTACGCCGACTACAGAGACACACATCTGCTTTAAAGTAGTACGTGCAGACTGATGCTTAAAATGTAATTTCCTCCTATGATGCTCATCCTCTGAAGTTAAAACAAATTTGTTTTGTATATTTTCTGGCAGTATTCTGTTTTTTGCTTTATGCATAACTAAAACCGTCTGTAATTCTATTAAATCTTTAAATTTGAACAGCCTTGACTCAATACATCGTTTTTTGGTTCTCTAGGTCACAGCTAACTGAAGATGAATCATCTCCTGTAACAGAATGCTTGTTGCTGAGACAATATCATATTGAAAACCTTTGCATCCTGGGGACTGTAACTGAATCACGAACAACACAGTGTTTAGTTTCTGTCACTGTGTGTTCGTATTTACGCAGTTTCATATCCTCCCGTATCCTATCTTCTCTCACAATCTATATCCCCCCTCGGTAACGGTTAGGGAGCTGACAGCTCTGACCAGCTGATGTATTTCGCTGGAGGCTAATACGTTTAAGGGAAGAGGCCAGAGTGCACTGGCTCAGGTCAGAGTCACACATCAAAGAATATTGAGCACATCCATCAATCTTGAGCATTAGAAATCTGGAAAAAACTCAAGTGATGGTCTCTACCTATCTTTTCATACAGTAGCAGTGTGAATGTGAGTTACTACTGGAGATGTCCAACATGTTTTCTTGCCTTTTAGTACTTGAAATATTGCATTTGTTGTATTGCTGGATTACTGTGTTCTGTTCTGTGTTTTATGTATTGAATTGAATGTCAATGCTGTGCTGTTGCAGCCTTAGGACATTGTGGTGGGAACACAACAAGCAAGCTGCAGGGTTACACTGTTTCTATTTATATTATTTATTTTATAAACAGAAGGGTGTAATTACAGTGCCAAAAATGATTGTTTCGGTTAATCGGAAAACTTGAAAGCATGAAAAAGGATTGGGCCACATCAGGGGCGTCGCCTGGACCTGGAAACATTCAGGGCTTAGCCCACAGTGGCGGCGCTACAGTCAAATGTTCTGCTGCAAGACTCCCCACACGCACATACACAATTGCGCCATCTGGTGTCACAAACGTGTGCCTGCATTAGCTTTGTTATGACAATGGATTGTGGGAGATTCTCATAGCACGTGAGGATCTCTTGAGGGTAAGGTGCCTGTATTATGTCGGTGGACAAAATGTATGTTTTTATTTTATAAGGACAATAACGTACTGTTGTGTTTGTTTAGTTTAATGTTAATTGTTTAATGCTCACAGTCACAGCAACATGTTTTTTGTGTGATTGGCTATTTGTTTTATATGATTTATCAACGTGATCATCAATATCTGAGCTAATAAGCTAATAATAATAATAATACATTTGATAGCACACTTTAAAGACAAACGTCACCTCAAGGTGCTTCACAAGGCTATAAGGAAAAATAAGTAAAAAGATATCTAAAACGAGCATATTGGATAAAAAATGGCAATATAAAAAATAAAAATAAAAGGTTAAGAGCATAAAAGGTTTAAAAATAAACAAAAAAAGTAAAGAACAGTCAGTAAAATGCGGTGTGGAACAGGTGGGTCTTGAGGCATTTCCTAAAAACTGTGAGTGATGCCGAGGTCCGCATGTTCTCTGGAAGCTGATTCCACAGACGTGGACCCAGGGAGGAGAAAGCACGGTTTCCCATGGTGACCAGTTTTGTCCGCGGAACAGCCAGGAGATTGGAGCTGTCTGACCTGAGTGTGGGTGAGGTATGGGAATGTTTTCTAGTTAGCAGTTCCTGTAGGTAGGTGGGGCCAGTGTGGTTGATGGCGTTGAAGACCATTATGAAGACTTTGTAGTTGATCCGGTGTGTTACAGGGAGCCAGTCGAGTGAGTGAAGGATGGGGGTGATGTGCTCTGATTTGCGTGTGAGCCTAGCTAATGTGAGCAGCATGGTGCTATTTCTCCAACAGAACCCAGCTCACGTGTCCCTTTATGCTGTCCATTGAAATGCAGGTATGTGTGTGTTGTACATCAGTTTATTTATGTTTAATATTTCACATTGCTCCACATGATGCCTCGACTACAAAGTCTTCCATGTTTCTACGCTTCTTCCTCTGTCACAGTTTCGGGAATATCAAGATCATTGCACAGGGCCTTGGTCTTGTCAAAGACCTCATGTGCTTTCTCGTTACTTCGGTAACTTTTTAACAGTGTGTTCTCAACTGCTGTTTTGTAATCTTTGTAAGTCAATTGTTTCTTTCTGCAGGTATTTGTGCAGGCCCTGAGTGGTTGAGAGCAGTGTCTGGAACATGACAAGCATGTAGATCAGTGCTTCTCAAAGTGTGGTCCGCGGATCACTGGTAGTCCGTGAGCGCCCCCTAGTGGTCCGTGAGTATATTGGTAACATTTCACATTTGAAATAAATAAATACATTTAAGTTTTCCGCACTCTCGCGGGAATATCTCCGCAATGGAGCGAGCTTAAGTTTCACTTTCGATTGCATGATATAGCGCAACACCTTCGTCGCATGTTGCCACCATTTTCAGGCGATTTGTAATTTGTTCTAGAAAAACCATGTGTTTTTTTTATATTTGTGGAGTTAGGTGGTCCGCGAGTGTTTTTTTATTGGTTAAGTGGTCCTTGGTATGAAAAAGTTTGAGAAACACTGATGTAGATACTGAATTTTCCATGGGAGCCTGCCTGCAGACCTCCACTCTCAGGACAGTTCCGGTGCAGACCTCCACTCTCAGGACACCTCCACTGTCAGTACAGGAAGTGACGATTCTGACGCGTTTTTTTCCCGCCCACCGAAGGACTCGTTTGATGGAAGTTTTCAAATCACAATGGAGACTCATCACGGTCCGACCACCGTGCACTTTGGGTCGGCCTTGGTCAAGCCCTTTTGACCCCCCCAGCCTGGTTCTCGTAAAAGTTTTTCGCTCAAATGACACCATGGAGGAATGTAACGGGAGTTGACAGGGGACTCTGCCCTCCTCACGAGTGCCTATTTTCGGACACTTTTTTTCACTTTTCCCCGGTTTTATTATTTTTTAGGCTATTTCACCCGGTTTCTACCAGGGACATTGCCCGGTCTCGGGTGTCCCCCCACGGCCTGTGTCCAGCACCCCCCCCCCACACTCATCCATATATTAACGAATTTTGTTGCATTTTTCTCCTCTCACTGATCGAATGGCAAACGCGACCCACTGTCGGAGGGCCTCCGCGCCGGCCGATATGAAGCGTGGCCAAGACGCACCGTCCAGGGGTCCCACGGGTCCCACGGGTCCCGCAGCGGGGTGGAGGTTCACATGGTTGTTTCTCGAACCTTCCACTGTTGTCTAGCGGGCGTAACTAAAATACAAGATGTCGTATTTAATTTTATATAAATAAATATATATATATCTATATAGATATATATATAGATAATAAGTGTCAGTGCTATTTTATTTTGTATTTGCGTGCATTTCCTGTTTGGAAAGCGGCACTGTACTGATAGTGGTGATTTTATTTTGGAATTCTTAGCGTGCACTTCCTGTACTGACAGTGGAGGTGTCCTGAGAGTGGAGGTCTGCACCGGAACTGTCCTGAGAGTGGAGGTCTGCAGGCAGACCCCTCTCGAATTTTCAAAGCTTGCTTTCCAGTCCCTTTGCTAGAGGGGCTTAAATGAATGCAGCTGGAAGGGAAACCCCTGGGGCGTCCTCTCAGGGCAGATAGAAAATAAAAAGGAGGCAACATTAAAAATGCATCATTTGCTGCTTTTAAGCTCATTGTTTGTTTCACAGAAATGACCTGTATGATTCAGTCTCACTGCTCTCATTAACCCCATTTCCAGCTGCAGCTATACGTTCCTCCTGCTGAGGAGAATATTCATTGTCATTCTAATTCAAACTGTGCGCAGCCCTAATGTAAGGAGGAAGCATGTTGTTGGGAAACTGGAGTCATTCAGGGCACGCAGAACAAAATATATCTCTACAAATGACACTACAAATGTCAACAATGGAATCTTAATGTAATGCGCCCCCTCAGTGGTAAAAAGTAGTGAAATGAGCATAATTTATTCAAAGTTTTGGCTTTTAAATATCGTCTCGAAAAGGGAAATTAAGTTATCACTATAGGTGTCAATATTCATATCTCTAAAATATTCTGCCAGGGATACTAAACTGTTAATGTCTCTTAAATTCCAGTGGTCAGGCTTCATAGTGTCCACCCATGCGGAGTGGCTTAAACTACCAATATGGGAGCATGTGTAAAATGTGTACAGGATTTTACTCATTAAAGGTGGGGTAGGTAAGTTTGAGAAACCGGCTCGAGATACACTTTTTGTTATATTCCATGGAATGCTCTTAACATCCTGATAGCAATGAATATCTTAAGTGCTTTGACAAAAAATCGATAAAAAATGTCATCAGTGGAAGCCGTAGTACTGTAAAAAGCACGACCAATCATCTGAGTCGGCCCGGCTAAAATAACTGGATGGCCTACCTGCCTGTCAGCCTTCCATCTGTGCACAAACTTATCTCGTGCCCTCATTGGTAATGTGCGCGTTCGTGTGTGTTGGAGGAGGGGCTCTGTAAGGAAGTGGCAGATTTTTTCCGGCTCCAAAATTACCTACCCCACCTTTAACTTTAGGTAGAATGAATCCAGTATCCAACATATTGAGCAATACATTATATAAACACATTGACAACTCACTGTCTGTGTTATTAAAAATGAGGTTTCCAGTTGCCCCCCTACTGTTGTCTTAATAGCAGACGTTTTGTTCCTCTATTCTAGGGGTGCCCAACCGGTCGATCGCGATCGACCGGTTGGGCGCGGGGAGATTCCCAGTCGATCGCGAGATGTATCGAAAAATAGAACAACAGTATTCTGTTTTATATAATTTTCACTCCGAGTGGGAGGATGATTATTTTTTTATCTATTCCAATTCAAAGTCCATCTGTCTCATCTGCAATGCGAGCGTGGCTTTATCGAAGAAGGGTAATTTAGGAGCGGCATTTCAAAACGGTGCACAAACGCTACGAGACGGAATTCCCTCCTAATTCTGCCCGATGCTCCCAAAAGGGGAGGGGCCTGAGAGGACAGCTAATGCACAGCAGTCCATT
>NC_047515.1:33733394-33850894 GCF_902827115.2 Pseudochaenichthys georgianus
CTCTCCAGGTTGGGGCCAATTTCAGTAAATAACTCATTAAAGCTATTTTCAACATCCGTTGGAGTTTTTCCTTCGGTTTGGAATTTCTTGAATTCGTTTCTGTTGTCAGTTATTTTCTTCTTAATTATGCTATTTATTACTTTCCAAGTGGTTTTCATATATCCTATGGCATTTTCTAATTGTTCAGAGAAGTATCGTTTTTCACAGTTTCTAAGGATTGTAGTCAATTTGTTTTTATACAATTTATAACTACTTTCATCTTCAGTGCTTTTACTTTTCAAAAATGTCCTATAGAGTGCATTTTTCTTACAGCAAGCGTTTTTCAGTCCACGAGTGAACCAGGGTTTTGAGTCATTATTATTCCTGTTGCCAATCTTAATTTTAATATATGGACAACATTCGTTCATGTTTTGCATGAAAATCCTTACAAACTCATTATAGGATTAAATTCCTCAAGATTACTTCCAGGCTTTCCATGCATGCATGAGACGAGTATATGTTTTTTCTGTTTTAGCTCAATGTCTACGGTGACAGATTCAAGGAGGTTGTTGCAGCAGAGGGAAAGACTTTCTACCAATCTCGCAGAAAGTGTGTTTTTAACAAACAGTGAAACCCCTCCACCTCTTTGGAGTTTGCGATTCATATGAAAAGCCACATAATCGGGTACAAAATTGTCAACAGTGTTTGAGTCAGTTTGCCAGGTCTCTGAGATTGCAATGATGTCAAAAGATCTATTTATGAGTTGAAGATATAGTTTGATTTTGTCACTATTTGCATTAAGGCTACGGGCATTAAAGTGTATTAATGAAAAGCCATTAATAGCTTTAAGTTCTAAGTTAAAAACTGTTTCACTATAGTAGCAGCAGTTGTTGGTAAGATTCCTGAAGAAATTAGAGTCTGGGTCAATGTGGAGTCGAAACAGTTATGTCTTATTAGATTTTCATCAAAGAGATTTAAATCCTTAGAGTTTACTCCGGTCACTGGGACTGGGTGATTTGAGTCCATGGTGCAAACACGGAGGTAAGTTCATGACTGATCATACAATACAGAGGATTTATTTTAACACACAGTGTGAAGAAGAAGCCTTCATCACAGTTGGCGGCATAGGGGCATGGTAAAAGGCACACTGAGGGTAACACACATTTGATAAAATAAAACCCAAGTCATTGTTTGTTCAAAACTAATTTATTGGAAGTCTTTTTGCAAGTAACCTGCTTACCCTCTCCTTCAAGGTTGTGAAGGCCAAACAGAGCCACAGAAAGAAGCAGCCTTAAGTAGAGGCTCAATCAGTGGGAACACCTGTGCTCAATTGGAGCATACCATGTAGTGCATGGGCGCGGGTGGCACTTTTCTTGCAAGTATAAAAATGTTATTGTTTGGGGCTTCTGTGGTCAAAGAGATAATATGTTGACCTATTTTGATTTGGTGTGTTTGGGTAATTTGTCTTGCATTGTGAATATGTTTGTAGATTAGAATTACATTGGTTAGGGGTATAAATAGTAGGGCTGTGCATCTTCACTGGTCTCACGATTCGATTCGATTACGATTATCCTGTCAACGATTCGATTCGGTTCGATATCCCGGTGCATCACGGTGCATCACGATTCATACCAATGCGTTGCATCCTCAATTTTCTATATTACTGCACATGGCTTATTTTTCATCAATGCATACATGCAGTAAATACATATGAACTCTCTTTTTATTATTTAGAAAGTGCTTCAGAAATCAATAACATAAATGTCTTGACATTAATTTATAAACCAAAATAAATGAATTGTATAGGTCTAGCCTCCGTGTGTGAAGTTGTTCCATCCTCAAAAACAAAAAGCTAATGCTTCTGCAGTCTAGCTGCAGCTTCTAGCAACAGTCTTCTGTTAAGAAAGGACACTGAATGTCCTGAATGAGGCATCACACACAGGACTTGAGTCTGAACACAGCAGACAACAGGAGTATTTACAACAGCATATACAAACAAAAATAGTGCATGTGGGTGCACACTTACATTCTCTGTCTTACTGTTACATAAATCCCATGAATGTATGAGATTAAATTAGCTTCATTATATCTCAGTGATTAAGTGAATAACACAGTTTCTATCGGGTCACTATCAGCATGTCACTCATTATTTTCAGGGAGGGGGCGGGGCTTGGAGGAACGGAGAGGAGACGGTGATCGCGGAAGCTTTTTTCCTCCTGCCTTCACAAACTTTACACACGTATATATCGTCTGAAAATTGCTAGAGGACATTCATACTTTGCAATCCAAGACTTAATTAAATCCACCAAAAACCTGACATGATTGTAACGCGATTATTTTTGAAAAACATAAATCCCTGTCACACTCCGTGTCGCTGCGGCTCTGACACGGAGTGATTGAGAGCGGGTCCTGCTGTCGGTTCTGGACTGGTGTTCTTGTGTTGGTGGATAAAGCAGACTGCTCCGTGTTGCTATGCCGCTGTCACGTCTGTTCCCTGATCTCTGCGTCACCGACCGATTTGATATTAAAGTGACAGAAAAAATGTTATAGTAAAGCCGCGGCCGGAAAATCAGGAAGCAACGTTACTACTCTATAACCGATTATCTTCCGTCCCTGCATCGAGACCGAATCGTCCACGTCCGCATCGCAATGCATCGTAGAAACGATTATTTTCAACACCCCTAATAAATAGTGGATTATCCTATCGGGAGGGGCTTAACATGTATAAAACCCTGGCCACAAGTGTTTTGAGGGGAGTCTGACTGTGGCGGTAGAGCAGAGAGGTACCAGTTATATGTCCTCGACCTGTAATGTATATATGAGGTTTTTGTTTTCTTCCTGTAAAATCCTGGTTACTTTGTGTTTTTTCAGCACGTTGGCTGTCAATAAAAGCACCTAAGGATACATTTTTCGCGACTCTAGCCATCTTATTTAATGCCTAGTTTTTTCATTGAACCTGTAACACACAGGACAAAATACAAAACTGAATATAACGGATTATTATCGAGTGGTCGATGTAACTTTTGACTCACGCTTAATGAATGAAGTGAGGGAAAATAGCGCATAGATGTAATTGCATTATTTGTCAAAACTTTACCAATAGCGGGAGTAATATTCTTATCCTCAGAGTTCATTAAAATATAGATAAGTCCTCACTGTCCTTCACAATCGATACTTTTCCTTCGTTTGTTTTGATGAATATTTTACAGTCCCTGGTCCAGGGAGCTTCGATTTTGTTCCTCTTCCTCAGGTCTCTCGCAGTTCTTGCGATATCCGCGTTCCTTTTCGTGAGGTGCTCGTTAATGTAGATTCCGGTCCCTTTCAGTTTCTTGGCGTTTATCATCATACGAACTTTTGTCTTTCTGCTCACAAGTTTTATGATCACCCTTTGGAATCCACTTTCCGACGGCTTCCCAAGTGTGTGGCAGATCTCAATCTCCTCAGACTTCAGGTACACGCCACGATCGTTAAGTGCCTCGAGCACCTGTGTTTCGACCGAATCATGTCCGTCTCTGTCTGTAGAAGGCGCAGAATCTCCTTTCACTACCTGGGAATATGGTTTTATGATTTTTAATCCGGTCACGATAACATCCTCTTTTCGGGTGTGTTGTTCAAGCTCCTCGATCCTTCTCTCCAGCGTGATAATCTTCTCGTCTTTTTCCTTCATTATCCTCTCCATGCTTCCGATCGTTTCTAGCAGTTTTTTAATTGTTATGCTGTCATCCTTTCGGGTCTTATTTAAGTCACTTATATCCTTGGTAATACTGGATAAAGCACCCTTAATTTCTAGGAGATCAGCGTTTGCTGCATTCGCTCGTGTCGCCATCTTTTGCTCGTGATATGATATCATGCCACACTTATTGTTTTTACTTCTTTATTTTAATTGAATAATGTAGGACTTTTGTTGCCGTCAGTTATTGGGAGAGTAGGGGCTCAGAATACTGAAATCTGTATTGTTTCATCGTTTTTTCCTTCGAATTTTGTATTCTTTTCTAAACCACACACTGTTATTTACTCAACAATAACACATAATTATCCGTGTTTATTTATTCGTTTAATTAATAAACACAAGTTGGAGTCCGTCAGGACCGAGGGTCGGAGCAGCTCATAGTAGTTGCTTTAGAGAATTTTACACCCGGAAGTAAGTATTCTCTCCGCTTCGCTTGACAAACCCTGTGATAGTCCTCAAGCTCTGTTATGGGCATAGATATGTCTCATAATTATTTGTGTGAACATAAAAATAATTTGTGTGTAAATATGTGATTTGTAAATGTAAAACAACATCCACAAATGCATTTAAAAGATTTGCAAACTCACAAATACATTTGCAAGTGTAAAACGGATCTGCAAATACGCTAAATATGTTCACAAATAAAAAAAAGATCTGTGAATATCTCTTTAACATTTACAACTTTCGATCAGGCATTTCTGAATCCATTTTGTATTTGTGGACCAAAAATGCGCTTGCGGATCTCAACTCTCTGTTCACGGATCTCAAATCTCTGTTCGCGGATCTCAAATCTCTGTTCGCGGATCGTGTTTTTACACACACGGAATTTTGAGACATATTTTCCGCCGGTCTCGGCTAAAATCTACTCGTATCACTCGGTTATTTTCGGAAACCACGTGATGGCCTGCTGATGACTACATTTCCGCATGATTTCAAAGTAAGAGCATGATGATTTGTTTAATGCTCTGTTTTTGTATTATAATGAACAGCGGAACGTTAGATGCATTCTTCATCACCATCACCCTCATCATCATGTTATAGTGATAGTTAGTTTGTGTTATTGGTTCAATATAGCATATCTCGAGCACTTTCGTTGATGTTGAAGTGCAGGCTATACGCCACTTTCGGGTCCCGGGGGAGCAGCTGGCAGCGAAGCAGCCCAGATAAAACTCTTTCTTCATTGTTTGTTGTGTATTCAGTCAAGCGGGTCAAAGTTACAAAGCACTTCACATCTTATTAATCGGCCTAATTTTACTTTACCAGTGCAGTAATAAAGGAATCTGTAGAAAAGCACCGTATTTAGGTCAGCCTTCATAGTAAGGCTACATTACATGTTATAATATTCATCGTGTCCTTTCCACTGATATATTCCTGTCTATTGCTTTCATTTGTATTTAATGTTATTGTGTTTATACTTGTTTCCACACATTTCACAATTTGGGATGAATGAAGTATCTATCTATATATGATATCCATCTATCTATCTGTCTGTCTGTCTATCTGCCTACCTACCTACGTACCTACCTACCAACTAGTTGTTTTGTTTGGAAAGGTTTTGTCATTGTATTGCTCTTTACCAGCACCTGCAGAGTATAGGACTTTACATTGTAAATATTATATCAATCCATTGGTTTCTAGCATATATCATTTGCAAGTGTTTAAAACAAATGTGGGATCCTGATTTCATAAAAAGAAAGACATTCATGATTGTCATATTTTATTATGTAGGATACAGGACTGGAATTATTCTTACTTTTTACTCCACTTCATTTATGCAACAACTTTATTTAATTTTATGATTAGATTGTTTTGCTTGTATCATCCTTTGCAAATACATAGTCACAATGCTGGAAACAGGGCTGTTTCTCTGAGAAACGTAGATAATCACTTATGAGGATATAATGCATTGGTGTATATTAAACTAGCCAACAGTATAAAAAGCACTACAAAAGTTGTGTCAATATTAACTATAAACATTTACATTAGTGAAATGACACATCAATCAATGTTTATTTTTATTTTATTTTTCACATACACATTAATGCAGCTATATAATCAAAAGTGTTAACACATACAGAGAACCTTTTAAAGCATAATGAGTACTTCAAATGTAAGTCCATTTGGCTAGTACTTACATACCTTTACTTAAGTAAGACTATAAAGGCAAGACTTTTACTTCAGTCAAGTATCTGAATACTTTGTCTGCTACTGGTAGTCCATGGATCCATTGCTCTTAATTTCCAGTCGTAAAGAGAACCAACTGTAATGTGTTCAAGTAGATGTCCTTTCCAAATGAATCTGATGGTAACATTGGGTCAATATTAGCATTAAGGTGTTCCATCTGTTGATCACTCAGAGGACTCCGGGTGACAGGAACAACTATTCCCAGTGTTCCTCACGCAGATGACCACTGGCCTCCCAGTCAATGAAGGGGATCTGTAATCTCTGTCACAAAAAACAAAACCGTTTTTAAAAATATGTATACTTTTCTTCCGCTGTTATGTACCGTTATAATTGTATACAAAAGAAGAATAAAGAAGTATCACTACATTCCTATGCATTAATATAATTACTTATATTGACTGTGCGTGGGCCTGGCAGTGGGAGATTAATTTCAGGCAAAAGTGTGCACAATCAACGGTAGGGCATGTATTTTAATTGTTTTAATAATTTATATGGTTATAAAATATAACATTGAAACACTGACACAAAGAACAAGTATATGTGGAATGTGTTATTAAGTAAGTTTGCTTGACTACAGTCCAGTTCTGTATCCTACGTACATAATAAAATATGACAATCGTTAATTTCTTTGTCAATTACTTTTATCAAATGAATATCCCACATTTGTTTTAAGCACTTTAAATGTTAGAAACAAATATTATAGGATTGATATAATATGTACAATATTTAAGTCCTGTACTCTGCAGGTACAGATAGATAGATCGATAGATAGATAGATATATGGATAGATAGATGATAGATAGATAGATAGATAGATAGATAGATAGATAGATAGATAGATAGATAGATAGATAGATAGATAGATAGTAGATAGATAGATAGATAGATAGATAGATAGATAGATAGATAGATAGATAGATAGATAGATAGATAGATAGATAGATAGATAGATAGATAGATAGATAGATAGATAGATAGATAGATAGATAGATAGATAGATAGATAGATAGATAGATAGATAGATAGATAGATAGATAGATAGATAGATAGATAGATAGATAGATAGATAGATAGATAGATAGATAGATAGATAGATAGATAGATAGATAGATAGATAGATAGATAGATAGATAGATAGATAGATAGATAGATAGATAGATAGATAGATAGATAGATAGATAGATAGATAGATAGATAGATAGATAGATAGATAGATAGATAGATAGATAGATAGATAGATAGATAGATAGATGGATATATAGATAGATGGATATCATATATAATAATAATAATAATAATACATTACATTTATAAAGCGCTTTTCCTGGTGCTCAAAGCGCTTACGAGCAAGTAAAACAAAATAACAACAAAAGTAGAAAGTGCTAAGCTCGGAGGAATAAGGGCAAGGGGTTATATAGATACTTCATTCATCCCAAATTGTGAAATGTGTGGAAACAAGTATAAACACAATAACATTAAATACAAATGAAAGCAATAGACAGGAATATATCAGTGGAAAGGACACGATGAATATTATAACATGTAATGTAGCCTTACTATGAAGGCTGACCTAAATACGGTGCTTTTCTACAGATTCCTTTATTACTGCACTGGTAAAGTAAAATTAGGCCGATTAATAAGATGTGAAGTGCTTTGTAACTTTGACCCGCTTGACTGAATACACAACAAACAATGAAGAAAGAGTTTTATCTGGGCTGCTTCGCTGCCAGCTGCTCCCCCGGGACCCGAAAGTGGCGTATAGCCTGCACTTCAACATCAACGAAAGTGCTCGAGATATGCTATATTGAACCAATAACACAAACTAACTATCACTATAACATGATGATGAGGGTGATGGTGATGAAGAATGCATCTAACGTTCCGCTGTTCATTATAATACAAAAACAGAGCATTAAACAAACCATCATGCTCTTACTTTGAAATCATGCGGAAATGTAGTCATCAGCAGGCCATCACGTGGTTTCCGAAAATAACCGAGTGACACGAGTAGATTTTAGCCGAGACCGGCGGAAAATATGTCTCAAAATTCCGTGTGTGTAAAAACACGATCCGCGAACAGAGATTTGAGATCCGTGAACAGAGAGTTGAGATCCGCAAGCGCATTTTTGGTCCACAAATACAAAATGGATTCAGAAATGCCTGATCGAAAGTTGTAAATGTTAAAGAGATATTCACAGATCTTTTTTTTATTTGTGAACATATTTAGCGTATTTGCAGATCCGTTTTACACTTGCAAATGTATTTGTGAGTTTGCAAATCTTTTAAATGCATTTGTGGATGTTGTTTTACATTTACAAATCACATATTTACACACAAATTATTTTTATGTTCACACAAATAATTATGAGACATATCTATGCCCATACCCTGTGATCGGATGTTTGAGTGTGCGCCGAGGGTTACGCCGAGCGTCGAACAGCACTTTGAAATGGGATGTAACCACGGCAGACTGTCCAAAACTGGATTTGAACGGGTCCAGTAGCCATCGATCATCTTAAGATACGATATACTTTATTGATCCCAAGTTGGAACATTTGCGTTACATCAGCATGTGTAACAGTTGTAAATATGCAGTTGTGTTTATTTGTAAATCATTTAGTATAATCACACAAATTCTGTGTTTTATATTTAATAATTCTGTGTTCTTTATTTATTGAATGTTCAATACCTGACAAGGTCGGAGATGAAAAACTTGGGTCGCAGGTTCCTCAACAGTGCATTACAAGCAGTGTTGGGACTAACGCGTTACAAGTAACGCGTTACTGTAACGCCGTTATTTTTGGCAGTAACTAGTACTCTAACGCATTACTTTTTAAATTCAGTAACTCAGTTACCGTTACTACATGGTGCGTTACTCCGTTAGTTTTTTTATATAGTCAACAGCCAGGTGAACAGAGATGAGAACTGTACTTAAGTACAGTACTTGAGTAAATGTACTTAGATACTTCCTGTGTCACATGCGGAGACGGGCTGTGGGCGTGTTTGTGTTGTTTACTAACAAGACTGTCATGGCGGCGGCGGAGCTCAAGTCTAGTTTCTCCACCTGGAGATATTCTCACTATTTCACTTTTGTCGAGCACAAAGAAAAGAACGTTTTAGTTGTGTAAGTTGTGTCCTGGCGGGTCAAAGAGCCTATCTACTGCCCAAACCAGTCGTTCAAATCTCTTCAAACATCTGCAAAAACAACATGCTGGGACGAAGCTAGTAGCTAAGACCACAGAGACTCAGCCGACGCCACTCCACCTGCACCTAAGCAACAGCGGCTGGATTTTAACCAAGGGACTGCTAGCCAGGGGAAAGTCGATAAAGCCATTGCACGGTATGTTGTAGAACACATGCAGGCTATTGCTACAGTGGAGTCACCCGCTTTCAGGGAGCTAGTTAGCATGATAGCATGTCCGGGCGGCACACGGCATATGGGACGGAAAACTTTTTCCAACTACTTGGAGAAAGAATATACAAAAATGTAAAGTCAGCTAATATCGATGCTATCCAGATTGCATATAATGCATGTCAAGTTGATCAACAGATTGTATTATTCTCCAATGCAATAACAGTACTGAAATTAAGGCTATAAGGGCATTAATATAATGGGAGCCCTTTTTTTAAAGTAACTAAAACGTTACTTTTCACAGTAACGCATTACTTTTTGGTGTAAGTAATCAGTAAAGTAACTGAGTTACTTTTGAAATGAAGTAACTAGTAATGGTAACTAGTTACTAGTTTGCAGTAACTAGCACAACACTGATTACAAGACATCTATCAATATGTGTACCTCCACCATTAAACTGTCGTATTCTGCACATTTCTTATACCATCTACATACATCTTATAAGAGTATAATATATATGTATAATATCAGTTAAAATAAGTGCTTAAACATACAGTAGTTAACATAGCAGGAAAGCAATATATTAGTACTTTGTCAGGCTTAATATATATACCCCCAAAGCTGTTTTGCTTCTGAAGAGAAATTGAAGATTTTGTTTAATTGATATATTTATGATATACATCACATATTCAGTTTCGGCAGCAGTTATTCCTATTTGTCTAGAAGTCTTCTCATCAGGGCTCTATAAATAGCGAACTACGGCAGATATTTAATATTTAATGCAGCCGAACCGTGTATTACAATGCCGTTATGTGATGACCTCCAAAGAGAAAAGCAAGCACACTCGGAATAAAGTATTATTTTATTTTTTGAAAATGTTTTTGGATTTCACGTCAACAGGAAGTCCGGTTAACTAAAATGTCCGTGCGGAACAAGACCCCAACCCATAGATCCGTGGGTGAATAATGTAAATCACCACATTACACACATCCCTTCACATTTACATTTACATTAAAGTATTTCGTGAGGCCTTCTAAAATGTTTTTAAATATAATTAGGGCAACGCAATCGCACAACAGCACGTCCATTAATTCCACAACCACACACACGAATTAACATCGATTTAATACATTAATGTAGCCTTTGTGTCTGCCAAAAGAGGTGTCAACCAGCTGGGGCAACAAGAAAATCAGCAAAATAGAGTGTGACTATTACAAAATAAATAATTATTATATTAATATTGACAACAACCGACCGTCGGGGTAGAGCATTTGCCGGGGAGCATTCTCATGGCGTCTATTATCAACGCTATGGGAGGTCTATGAAGGTCTATGGGACGCCCTGCCCGTTGAAAACGGACTCTCAAGGGGTACTCTGTGCGTACTAGAGTGTCGGGGAGGGGCCCTGACCGACCGTCAACATGTGACGGGTTGCTCACACTGCATAGAAGAGAGGAGAAGTGAAGTGAAGAGAGAGGAGATGCAGTAAAAACAAATGTGTTGTATTATTTATTTGTTGTCACTTTGCTGTTCCTCTGAACATCAAAATGCCCTTTGCTCTTTGTTGCTCCTTTTTGCTCAAGGCATGGTTGCATATATTACATATATAAATAAGAAACTTTGTGCCTCCACATCCCAACACTCAAGCAGACAACAATATATGTTTATAGTAACCATTGACCTCCCTGTATAAAGCACATCCATCCAACAAGCCTATAAAGATTGATCTCTTGAAGCAATCTAACAAAAACCATTCGCTTCAATAACAAGCAGCTAACACTAGCCCTCCTACAGTATTTACAGTTTAGATTTATGTAAAACAAACTTGACTGTGAGTAAATCACCTAAAGCCAGTTTATAAAAACCAAACAATAACATCATTTCAGGATAAATGATGCCATCCAACCCTGACTGTACACACACAGACAGTGTCCTCAAGCATACAAACTGTCCGCTGTTTGTGTGTAGTGCAATACAAAAAAAAAGTATTAGTTAATTTAGTACACAATTCAGTGTTGTAGCAAATAGTTAACAATGCTCTGTAGAAAGAAGCTGGAGAAAATGTAATATAAGGAAACCATTTTAAATACATTATATTGAGAAATATGGTTTATAATAATATACAGTGGCCAGCTGGCAGGGTCATTATTTTCTAACTTTTAATGTTCTAACTCTATAAAGTACAAGATATTTTATAGCTTGGACAGTACAGTGTTTTCCAATTCCAGGAAATGTGACGGCACTGTCTTAACAAACTCCACCAGATGATTTACAGAGAAGTTGAAGATACTTTGTCATGGTTTTATATGTTGCTAATAACTCTTGGAGCTGTAGTTTCCTCTGCTGTTACTATCTGTTCTGAAAAAGGAGCTCCTCTGCTGATTGGACCGTTTCAGTTTCATGTCACTTGCACTGCTACAAAGGACACATATTTAAACTCATCACTACAAGACGCTAACTCTATATGAGAATAGATCATGGAAGATAAAGGAATGGCTCGATGGAAGGATTAGTGTGAGAAAAATACAACACTTTTCACTGGTTTTTACTTGTGTTATCTTATTATCTTAAAAAAATATAGGTTTGTAGGAAATCATGCCTTCTGGCACAACTTAGGTCTCTGCTGATCACCACCAAGAACTCATAAAGAAAGGTTAGGGTGACAGTTAATATCACTTTTATTTTTTGTACGTTATCAAAGAAATACCGTCAGCAACACATTTGGCAAAACTATGATATCCCAGCATTGAATAGGGCAAAGTAAAATGAGACCTAGCAACTAGGGTTGCACAATTCCGGGAATTTTCAAAGATGGAAACTTTCCATGGGAATTAACGGGAATTAATGGGAAGTAACGGGAATTTATGGGACTAAACTGGAATTTTCCAAATTGAAGGTTGGCTCTTCATAGGGAACTTAAATATAGTTGGGGAAAGTATATTTTAGCATAATCTTGACTAAAACAAACAGATGCCATTCAAGTACACTTGAATATCCATGCCATAGCACACTTACTGCATGGCTATTTTGAGACCACACAAAGGTTCGCAACAGGCTCACAAATGTGAGAGTGGAAAAACTGGTTGGCATTCTGGCAAACCTAAGGCTCTCCGAGCCGGACACAGAGCCAGCCTCAACAAGGCTGGGCAGTGACACTGAAGAGGAAGACTCAGAGTGTGATGTTGATGAGGCCCAGGAAGAGCCCATTGACTGAAAGGGTTTAGCAAAAATGCAGAGGATTGCTTGAAGGAAGATTTGCATGTTTAATGGGACTTTTTGGAGGCTCTTTTCATTTAACATTTTGAATGGGACTCAGTGGGGATTTTTGGATGGGGGGTGCATTTGTGTTCCTTTTTTAATGAGTGGGGTTGGGGGGGATGAGTAATATTTAACTCAACATTCCTGTTTTTGTTCTTCAATGAAACAAATAATTGTTCAATAAAATAATTAAAAGTTGTTCTGTTCTACTTAAAACATATATAATTAAAATAAAAGTAAATCTATTGAAATGTCATGTTTTTTGTTAAATTTTGCATCGAATATTTCCAACATTCCCCAGCTTAACTTCCCATGGAAACTTTCCGGAAATTTACCGGAAATGTTTCGCCCCTTTGCAACCCTACTAGCAACACAAGAAGCAAGACAGTGGGCATGTTATTCAGAGCCCAATTATTTTCTTCCCTGAATGGACACCCGTCGTAAATATCAAGACACTCAACAGAGACAAACAGTCCGGCAGCGAGGTGAATCTCTCATGACACATGACCTTTTAAATTGCTTCTGCTGGAGAATCATTAAAGTTAGATCTTATCCGTTTGACAACACTGAGCAGTCAAGCATGGGTCAATAGGTAAAGGCAGCAGTCTAGTAAAAAACTGTTATTATATCAACATCCTGTAGCATTCAGAGGTTGTGCATAATGTCATTGTCTGGCGGATGAACTTTAAAAGGTGCCCTTTCTGATTATAGAAGAACTTTCATTTAGTTTCTGTTCATAGCAGCTCAGGAAGATTTTCTGTCAAGTCTACTGCTGAATAAAGGTCATCTTGTAACTTCTCACACACAAGCATACATCCTTAAAAACCAAATAGAACAGATCTGTGTGAACTGAACTACATTCTGCTTTTTCTGAAGTGCTTGTCGTACTCTTCATATTCAGAAAGTGTCACTGTGTCACAAACATGTACTGTATAAGTTAAACCTATGTATATTCAATTAAAATCAATAACTGCTATCGCTCAATGACTGACACACACTATGGGTCATTATTAGTTGTTAAACATAACTCTTAGTATGATTAGACACTTAAAGAGCTAATGAGAAAGAGAAAACAAACAGCACAGGGAGAGGGAATGACAGGAGAAATGAAAACTGTCCTTCCCTCAGCTCTTTATTGTTCTCCGACGGCATGGTACAACTCTGAAAGGAACAATACATACTGATGTCTTGAAGGTTTAATACAATTCATAATAAATGCTCCTGCTCAGCTGTAGAGCTTCTCATCCAAACAAATATATATCACAGATAGAAGACAGAGCGCAGGAAGAGGAAACCGTTTTCAGAGTCACAGAGAGAAAGGAGTAAACATGTCTTCCTGAGTGGAGTGTGTGTGTGTGTGTGTGTGTGTGTGTGTGTGTGTGTGTGTGTGTGTGTGTGTGTGTGTGTGTGTGTGTGTGTGTGTGTGTGTGTGTGTGTGTGTGTGTGTGTGTGTGTGTGTGTGTGTGTGTGTGTGTGTGTGTGTGTGTGTGTGTGTGTGTGTGTGTGTGTGTGTGTGTGAGTGAGGGAACACACCTAAACTGATTTGACCTTTCTTTTAAGGTCCATCTAGTGTGAATGTTGGTTCTCTGGCTATAATATCAGGAGAGCATCGGTACTTTAGATGAAGTACAAATGTCATACCAAAGTTTTCGAAGTTTCAGTGTGCCCAGACACCTGCCTGTGCTATTTAATTGTTCAATATATTGTTTTATTTGGAAAATTGTGTGTGTGTGTGTGTGTGTGTGTGTGTGTGTGTGTGTGTGTGTGTGTGTGGCAGCATCAATGCAATCCTTTGATAAGGCTGCTCTTAACGCCATAGACTCCCCGAGCTACCAAACATGAATTGCACCTCGTTCTCTGGAGCACTTAACAACATACCTTAGTCTTAAAATCACTGCTGTCTCTGTATTCAAATGAAAGTGTCAACTTCTCATGTGAAGATTCCACAATTGTCACATTACGTCTGTATGTTATTAAATATGTCCATCAAAGCTCCACCGCTCACTGAACATAGAACCTCTGCATAGGACTGCTCTGTTGTGTTAGGGAATCCATATAAGTCCACACAGTTGGAAACGGGATCTTTTGAAATCACCATGCATTTAGGTTGATGACATCTTCTGTTCCACATTAAGAAGGAAGTTCATGCAAACAGTGTGTGCGTGTGTGTGTGTGTGTGTGTGTGTGTGTGTGTGTGTGTGTGTGTGTGTGTGTGTGTGTGTGTGTGTGTGTGTGTGTGTGTGTGTGTGTGTGTGTGCGTGCGTGCGTGCGTGATACATTGTCTTAGTGTGATGCCTGAGCTCAAACAAACCGTAATCTTTCATGTCCTTTGACTGCTCTTGTGAGGAGTAAAATCAAGTCACATCAGAGTAAACACAGCATTCGTATGTGGAGATGGTTGAATTTAAAGTGATCCAACTACATCTCATTGCAATTCATTCCAACATGGGACTACGTCACCAGCATTGCATTAATAAACCAAATGAACCTTGAAGGTAGCCTGATAGCCTGTTCAGCTAAACACAGCATGTTAAAGGGGGAAAGTCCTGCTGACGTTGCCTTTGATGTATACATGATGAGCAAGAACATTATTTGAGATTTCCATATGATATTAAATATTAAAAGCTTTAATGAGAGAATAATAAAAAGGCAAGCTTATTATAGAGATATACTGTTAGTGATGAGGAGGATGTGAACACAACACATTTAACTGGTGAAGTTTACTAAATACGATTAACAAATTATTTAACAAATAACGTCTGAAAGACAATGACAGAATGATAATCGCACACTAATGTGCATTAAAGAGAAGCTGATATAAATTCAGTTCAACAATGTAAGTTCTCCTGACATGTCAGGCAGCAGAGACAAACATCATTTGAATTATTTGACAATCTGTGAACTCTTACCGACACAGCTAGCTTGTAATTACATTTCCTTTCACCGTCTCCTCTCATTAATACATTTCTTAACACTGACTTCAGCTTCTCATAGAAACATTTAATTGAACATTCGGTTTATGCTCCAGAGGCATCATTACAGTTACCTCATTATTCCCAGCAGCTCTTATAGCACTCGTCATCCTGATGACTGACTCGACATGACTTGTTGTATGGAAACAATCTCATTACAGCATGGATGGTAACAGTGTGCTGCCATGCAGTCTTGAACAGTAACACATGAGTAAAATAACACTTTTTGAATGTGTTTTTCCAAGAGAGAGATCCATCACCCTGCATCACCTCACTATATTGTGTCTAAATACAATTATGCAAGGGGAAAAATTGCAAATACAGCAATCTATTGGACAATAGAGTCGTTAAATCTTTGACATCAGGACAGCAGAAAGCTTACACATCTTCCGGCGCAGACTGAAAACTCATCTCTTTCGACTCCACTTCGACCAATAAAATGAAAAAACTATATAAAAAGCACTTATATACTAACTAAGCACTTACATACTAACAAAGCACTTATAACAAAGGACTGGCTTATCTAAAGCCAGTTGAGTAGCACTTAAAATGGTCTGGCTCTATGAAACATGATGTACTTATATGATTCTGTTTTCTTCAAGTTTGTATCTTCTTGGTCAAATGCACTTATTGTAATTCGCTTTGGATAAAAGGGTCAGCTAAATGTAATGTAATGTAAATGAATAAGAGAAGAATAAATTAGAAATCTCTGAACAAAAAACCCTCATATTGTCTGGTCAGGACTTATCCTCATATCCACATATATTTCTCCTTTTGTTGCCCCCTCGATACAAATTCCTACACTCATTACTGCATGTTTCATTTTATCTCCATCCTCTTCAAGTGTCCTGCTGAGGAAGCAGTTAGTCTGCCTTGTAACCTCAGAACTCTCCCAGCAAGAAGTTGTTCTGCTTCACACTGAGAACTGATCACAGTCACAAGCAGCCAGAGCCACTAATGAAAACCAGTTACAGTAATGAACGATTCAACTGATGAGGCAAGATATATATTCTGCACACGGACAGTCGGATATTCAGCAGATCAGCCGGATGTTGATTGGAGATAAACAGCAGCTGGACATCCTGTTACTGACGGGGACAAAGACAGTGGGGAAGCCTCAGGGTTTAAACAATAATTGAGCTATGATTGGGTTTTGGGTTATGGTAAGCAACAAAACTAGAGGAATAACCTAAAATAAGTGGGGAAAAAGAAAGCAGAAATATGTATTTTCCAAAAGTCTGTAGATATTCAGATACATTTTATCAAAAAGGATCACTGTTCAAATGTATCTCAATAACAAATCAAATAAACATGAGGTTGTAGGGTAAAAAGTGTCAGTGAAAACATTGGACTCAAACTCTGAACACCATGCCGCTACAAACATAATTAAAACACATATAAAAAGTCCCCTTACATGTGGTATTACGACTGGCTTTGAATGAACACATGTTGGTTCCTGCCGTCCTACCTACACAAAATATTGCATTAACAAACAGGCCTCATGATCAAACCTCACAAGTGCTCCAGTCCTCCGAGCGTGCAGAATTTGTTGAACCTCTAACAAGTGGAGCAGAGAGTGTTGTACCTCTGTTCACTTTCCTGCACACAAATAATAATAATAATCCTCTCTCCTTGACTCCTCATGCGGCTCACAGAGCAGCACATATGGAAAGTGAGCTGCTGATTATAAAGGACCATCAGACCTGAAGAGATGGAGCCCAGCCAGCGGAGCAGCATTTCACACTGCAGTGGATACGGAAGAGGCTGAGGGCCAGACCTCTCTCTGTTCGCTGCTGCTTCTCCTGCAGAGCAACAGAAACACTGTGGCTGCTCTGACTGACAACTTCAAATGGAAATGTCACTGTGACATACATGATTACTGAGTGGGATGAACAATTGAACATGTACTCTTCAGAGCCTTCTTTTAAAAGAGTCTGATAGTGTCTTTTGGTCAATTCAGATGATTTTGTCTCTGGGGGATTTCAATGAGTGGGTGTAATGGATGACAATGTCTGAATGTTATCCGGTCACATTACAAAACCAAATTATTCAGTGTGTGTGCCTTTTCCCATGATAACACTATCTACTAAATTGTTCTCTTTATTACAGAAATTATGCATACTGTATTTATCTACAAAAAGTGTGAGGCTTGCAAAAAAGGAACAAATGGCAGCCAGAGACCTTCAAGGAATCTGCAGGAGCATAAAACCAAGAATATATAAATCCACAATGCCTATTACACAGAAACCCTGAGCAAACACTTTCTTCAGAACTTTTCTGCTCAGCACTTTTTATTGTTTTTTTGTCACTGTGGCTCAATCCGGGTGCATTTTGACCGCTAAACCATAAGTGACAGAATGCACTACAATAGAGAAAAAACAATGTATCTTTTAATTCACTTTTACTCACTGAGTTTCATGTCATAAAAAAAGCACTTGCCCTGGGACTTTTGTCCCAATTAATTTAGATAATTAACATGTACAAATACCTCTACACTCAGAAAGCTATTAACAGATGATAATGCAATGTATTTGTATTCGATGTTATATGCTTAGCTTCGCAGGATCATATTAGTATTAAACACACACCAAAAACTGTTTTGAAAGTTAATACTGAAGAGGATATCGAGACCAATTATCAAAAACATTTGAAATGTTGCTGTGGAAACAGCCATAATCTGCCATGAGAATTGCTTTGACTGAATTAAATAAAGATATATCTTCACTTATCTTTGCCTTTTATTTCTATCCTCTTCACAGCTTTCACTCTTTCTGTCTCTTATCATATATTACAATTAATCTCAAACTCTATCAGCGCATGTAGCAAAAAGATGAAAGTGATCTGGGTTAACAAGTGTTATCTGTAAAACTCTGCAAATGGCAGAATTAAAAATACCGTTTCAGCTGAACATTTGGACACTCTTGTATCTTCGCCTTCACCTGTTCCCACCCTGGCCTCTCCTGCTGTGACAGGCTGCTCCTGGTCCCTTGCCATGGCTAGAAGGTGTTAATGAAAGTCAGTCGAATCTGTAGAGACCATTTGTATGTCATCCAGCTGAGTAACCTCTGGCAGTGAGTCAGTATGTGAATCTGGCAGTGGATTGTAAGAGTTCCTCTCTCTCCTGCCAGATGTGTCTCTTTTCACCTCTCAGTGGGTCACATCCACTCCTGGAGCCTCTCCTGACATCTCAGCCTGACACATTACATTAACACAACAGACGCTGATGCCATACTGTACCACCTGTGGAGAGTGAACCTTCAGTCAGTGTGTCCACAGACCTGTCCCTGAGCCTAATGTTGGTCTCAAACACAACAAACACAAACCACATCTATTAACCATTTCCTTTTCCTTCAGTAACCTAATCCACTTCTTAATTATATGTCAAACACACAACAGTGAAGAAGAAGTTTCATCTCCAACCACTTTCCTCTATTGTACATTTACATGTCCCCGAGCAACAATTATTTTCTCTATCTACAAGGAAACAGCAGCCCTTATGACATTATGCTGTTCTTTAATTCATTCAAATGGAAATCATTAGCTTACCTTAATTGCAAGGCTTGAAGCTGATGGCTGTACTGAGCCTTTTGTGCTGCCACAGTGTCCTTCCTTAGATTAGCATCAAACAGCAAAGATAAGTGAGCATGGCCACCCCTCTGACATTATCTCTGTTAGTGTGCTCCAGTTGACGGGCATCCTAACAGAGATAATGTCCAGAACTGGTGACAAATGTGCTTTTCGATTTGATTGTTACATTGCTGCTTAAAACGACACTTAAGAGCCACCTTAAAATGGATCCCTATTCACATCAAGTGTTAGGAGGTTTCCTTATTTCATCTATTTTACTAAAGGAACACAAGTAAAGTTTAATCTACCAACTCTCTACAGCCTCTTGGTTACCGATCGTTGAAATCAAAAGGCAGTTTACAACATATCGATTAATGCAATATTTGAATCGCAATTTACGATTTTGGCTTGCAACGATTACGAAAACAACGTAATCGAAATAAAACGATTATTATATATATATTTTTTTTTTTATTGGTTTTTCAGTTGAATTATACTTAAAGTTCAGGGTAATCAACTGTTAAAAACATACTGTTCACATTTCTTTTTTCAGTAAATGGATGTTTTCAAAGTAAATGGATAATCGTTTTTAATATGATATCAATTATTGACCCAAATAATCGAGATTATGATTTTTGTCATAATCGAGCAGCCCTAGTGAGGATTAGCATTAATGTATCTGAGTGTAGGAGTCTTTAGCCCTTTGGTTGTTTATTACTAATTCCTTTTAATGTGACACATTTGATCATCTGATTTACACACAGCCACACTCAGAACTGTAACATTAAGATAAGACAGCGTAGAAACACAGGTTCCTCTCAGATTAGTCGGATGTCTTTAAAAGTACGTTCACACATCCCTCTTACACATCAGAGTAGTGTTGTCACGATACCAACATTTTGGTTTCGATACCAAGTCAAGAATTGCGATTCCGATTCTTTTTCGATACTTTTCTTAAAAAAAGGGAAACAGTCTTAAATGTAATTATTGTGCTTTATTTCACACCAGAACCATAACCATAACACAAACGTTTAAACAATGAGAACAATAAACAAAATAAATGACAATAATTAGTATTAAATAAAATTAAGCATCATCTCAAACAACTTTTTTGTTTTATAAAATATAAAAAAAATATATATTTTATAGAGCCGGGACTCGATTAAAAAAATGAATCTAATTAATTAGAGGCTTTGTAATTAATTAATCGAAATTAATCGCATTTTTAATCAAATATACATATTTGACCTGAGAACAGTGAGAAGCAATTTTCACATGGATTTTACTCCAAGTGGTCTACAGTCCAAGTGCATGACATTAAGGATTTTGGCCCTGTGGGCCATCTAAGCTAATTTACAGATGGCCCTGAGCCCAATAGAGATTGTCCTGAAAAATGCACGCGGACGAAATGGCACGAAGGGTTTGGGGGGCCTCAGTCCCCCGAGAAAATTTTGATTTTTGCAGGTCTTAGATGCTGTCTGGTGCATTCTCTAGACTGAATTATAAGATGAACCACCACAATATTATATTGTACAATTTCAATTTTATTCTTCATTTCACTTGTTTGTTTGTTCTTGTTTGTGTTTGCTCGCTTGCATGCCCTGCATAGCTATAAGAAATACTTAAGTTGTTGGTCAAGACACTTTCCATCTGATGAAGGCAGATGCCTTCCCAGATGGAAAAAAGTAGAAAACATTACATTTATTACAGTTATAACTGCCAAAACAAACATTATTTACACTATTATGGCCCCTGTTAAAAATGTTTGTAATGTTAACTACTGTAAGTTGGTCGAACGAATGCCTCCTCATCCGGAAGCTGACCGAGCAGACAGCAGGCAGCAGTCGAGAGGAGCCGAGCGCATCCGCGAAGCACACGTCAGAGTGCCCGTTAGCCGGCAAATCTAAATATCTTCGGTCAAAATAATTTCCCTTTAGAGCAATACCGCTTCAGTTGCACCACTTATGTGACAGACAAGAAGAGTATGTGACAGACACGAATAGTCAACTCTAATGTCTAACACTTAATGTGGAGAAAGAGATGTCCTGTGTGGGTTGATTGTGCGTTGATCTGTTGGTAATGCCTCGGGGTTCCGGTGGGCATGTAAACAAATGCATAATGCTGCGCTATACTTTGTGGCCTCATCCAGTTGCATAGCGACACTTATTGTGTAGTTGTCTTTTAATAAGCAGGTAGTCATGTCATTAGCTAGAACTAGCTGGATCTGATCGATATGGACATAAACGCGAGTGAAGTCTAATCTGACGGGAGAGAGAGAGATCTGCTGCTGACGAGTCGAGACTCGACACGCAGCTCTGCATAACCACATGCAGCGGTGAGCGGAACAAAACACACACTTCAGGTTAGAATATCACACGTAGCTATTTTAATTACCTCTCAAACTACCTAAACTAGTTATAGATATGTTTAGTTTTACTGTCGGGTCACTCATTACTGGATCCGCGAGCTGCATGATACTGGCATAATAGATTGCCCGATCGGGCAACCAGCAGGTGAGGCTTCATTGCCCGAGCTAAATACTAGATGGCCCCGGGCCATCGGGCAGTCCTTAATGTCGAGCCCTAGCAATCCAGTGAGCCAGGGAGTTGGTTATTTTCTCAGACGTGGACTTACTTATCCTGGCCCTGAAACCAGTCATCTGGTTGAGTGTGGGTTGGGTCAGGGTGTGGTCCTTGCACTCGGAGTCGGGCTAACGTCCACGCTAGCTGCTACATGCTTTGCATTTAGGTGATACTTTAGGCTTGATGTGCTGCGGTGATATGCAAATTCTTTTTTGCATAATTTGCACACAACCGTGCTCTTGTCGACGCTTCCATCCGTCCGTTTTTTAAAACAAAATGTCCCATCCACGGGGCCGACCAAAGCGGTCTCATCAGCTTGTTCGTTCATGTTTGACTATGTTCACCGTGGTTTGTTGTTGTTTGAAGTCCCATGCTGAAGTCATGAACGTTAGTTGGTGCTCCAGTATAATCGGTACGCCTGAAACTCATCCAGTGAGAAACGTTCCGCTGTGCAAAAATAAGTGCGATTAAAATGCGTTAATTTTTTTAACGCGTTAATTTTTGTGTAATTAATTGATCTTAATTAACGCGTTAAAGTCCGGGCCCTAATATTTTATTAACATGTAATAGTACAGTAATATAAATAATTATTGACACAATGTATATTGCAGATGTTAGCCACATTGGTAAATTGGCTAAAAAGATAGCCATATTAGACAGTTATCATTGCCATTAATCGCCTCGTCAAACTACTAAAACGTTCGTTTGTCACAAAATAAATTACACTTGTTTGACTTAGATTTGAGGGCATGGGCTTGAGCATGATGTAATTATGCTATCTATCACATTCGCTAACCTGTCTGTCTTTAAATTCTTTAAACAGCTCTGGATGCCGGTCGGCGGGTGCTTAGCCAAGTCTGATGTGTTGGCTCCCTTGGTTTGCAGGGATCTAAACCATGTCTCACAGACAGGCCTCGTGGTGTCCGTAGGCTTGCCCTCACTGTCAGAGATATAGCTCAAATACTTCCAAATTTCGCTTCTGGCGTCTTTTTTGTCAACAAGCCGAGGCGCAGCGGCAGTTGCACTCACACTTGCAGCCATACTTCTCGTTTTCTCACATGCTCTGGCAGCTAGCGCGTGCATGAGAGAGGGGAGGGACTTGAGCGTGCTTGAGAGGGAGAGACTGCAGGCACGGCTGCAGTGCAGGGAGTGGAAGCAGAGCGCTGAACACACACGGCTCTTATTAAAACGGCGCTTTCTCACCGGAGTACTTTTCCCCGTCATTCTTAAAGTACCGATACTAATGAAACGGAGGAATCGTACCGTTTTTAACGGCAGGGTATCGCGGTACATTTCAAGTATCGGTACACCGTGCAACACTACATCAGAGTCACTATTATGTTATCCTATCTTATTATTTTACAATGTGATCCAACTAAAGTAAAAGCATACTGCAGCAAAAGAGACAAAGAAGATATAAACACTACCCTCACATCTCACACTCAAAGAAAATGTCATTTCCATTCAACAGAAAAGGAGGTAATGTGTAATGTTTCTTTGGTGAATTACCATATCAGTGATTTGCAATGCTTATCAGGCTGTTTAAAAACCCTAATGTCAGAAAGAAAATTGATTAATGAATTAGACATCTGTTATATAAAAGACCAGGATGCAGAAAAACAATAAAACATCTGCAGATCCAAGCTCTTAATTAGTAGTTAATGAGTCAGCGCCACATTAAAGAAGTAACATTTGGTAGAGCACATACACAATCACACACAAACACAATAGCATGCCTTTAAAATGAAATGATATCAGCACAAGGTCAATGTGGAACAAATGCACACACATACATAAACCTCATCCCGACTCTAACCAGTGGTGCTCTAATACGTGATGTGTTTCTTTGGGGAATTACCATATATAACCGCCTCTTCTTATCTTTAAAATAGCTTGTGGTAAGAATGGGCCTGAGAAAGGGTGAGAGATCCATCCATCCATCCATCTTCTCCCGCTTATCCGTGGTCGGGTCGCGGGGGCAGCAGTTCCAGCAGAGAGCCCCAAACTTTCTTTTCCCTGGCGACATCAACCAGCTCTGACTGGGGCCAAGGCGCTCCCAGGCCAGCGAAGAGATATAATCCCTCCACCTGGTCCTAGGTCTACCCCTTGGTCTCTTCCCAGCTGGACGTGCCTGGAACACCTCCCTAGGGAGGCGCCCAGGTGGCATCCTAACTAGGTGCCCGAACCACCTCAACTGGCTTCTTTCGACGCGAAGGAGGAGCGGCTCAACTCCGAGTCCCTCCCTGATGACCGAACTTCTCACCTTATCTCTAAGGGAGACACCAGCCACCCGGCGGAGGAAACCCATCTCGGCCGCTTGTATCCGCGATCTCGTTCTTTTGGTCATGACCCATCCTTCATGACCATAGGTGAGGGAAGGAACGAAAATGGCCCGGTAGACAGAGAGCTTTTCCTTCTGGCTCAGCTCCCTTTTCGTCACAACGGTGCGGTAAAGCGACTGCAGTACCGCTCCCGCTGCTCCGATTCTCCGGCCCATCTCACGCTCCATTGTTCCCTCACTCGAGAACAAGACCCCGAGATACTTGAACTCCTTCACTTGGGGTAAGGGTGAGAGAGTCAAATAGAAAGAATACGCCTGGCTTTTGTCAGAGGGTGGTGTTAAAATATATATCACTTCATTTCAATATCAGGCTCTCTTAATTGTTCTGAAACATCCATCATATCATCAAGAACAAGTTATTCTCTAAGGGTTTACTAGAATGTTTTAGAAGTTGTTGGTCGAGCAGGAGTCTAAATAAGTGAGACAAGGAAAGAAAAAAAAGTGACACTACCCTTCTTTATTACAACAGCTTTCAACACATATCATATTAATTATACTATTAAATGTACTTGAAACAAATATTTGTAAATAGGAGCGATATAATCTGGAATTCAGTGCAGATTCCTACAACCCAGTGGAGCGTTGGGACGATCATCTGTGAACTCCCAGCACACTGACAAATCTACCTCTAGCGCTGAGTCAAGTTGACTTATGGGCAAATGGGTTTCATATTCCCCTTAATCTTCTCCACTTGTTGATCTATGAAATGTGCTACAGTGTATACAAAGAGATTGATTTGGTTGGCTTGCATTTCCAAACAGAGTGTGGAGAGAGGATGAAGAGCATGGAGGAGTTTCCATCCTCTCAGCGGATGATGTGATACACCTGCAGCACATTAAGCTTCATCTCTAAAACGTCACAAGTTCTATTCACAAATGAGCTTCGTTCCCAGTGATGTGAATGTCATCTACAATCCACAAACATATTAGAGAACCTAGTGTCATCTTTTTCCAAACAGTAATTGATCAAGAAGACAGCCGTCGGCAGTGATTAATGTGGAAGTTTGCTTTGAGAAGACAACTTCAGATGGGTGTTACCAAAGTGTTTCATCACATCAACTTTGAAAAGCCACAGCAGCCAGGCTGGCATTACAAATAGAGATAAATCAAACTTAACTGAAACAACTAGAACATCCTCATATTTGTATATCATCAAATCAATCTTTGAATATTGGTTGATTGGCATTTTAATTAACCTTTGCAACCCCGACCTTTCAACATTTACTGGAAGTCATCAGATTCCATTAGTCCATTCTGTGCTTAAAGCCAAATGCTCACTGAGAAAAAAAACAGCCAATAAAAATGACCATAATAAAGTTATACATTCAACACCGAAGTGGCTGGCATCCAATAAACCTTCACTGTTATATAAGGACTGCATAAAGTCAGTCAGCAGAAAGTGCAGAATAACTCAAATAACCATGGATTATATTTACTGCACTTGTGTTCAAAAAGATAGCAAGGACTCATGGTGTGAGTGCATCAGGATACATTTGATGGAAGAACGAATAGAAAATGAAACAGCTATCTGTCCGGCCTTGTGGCAGCAAAGGGAATGAGACACATGATGAAGACAATGAGTGAAAGTCGTAACACAACAACGTTTGTTAATGTCCCCATCCATGCTGTCAAAGTCCAAATGGTACACATGAAGAAAAAGAGTGGAGTTTTAGATGTCAGATGATGCATTCCATCATAATGATAATGATGCTAGGATAATAACGTTTTCTTTCTCCAGCATGTTCTCTGTCTGCTTCTTGCCCCAGGAAGGCAGGAGAATATGGATGGAGTAGCGCTGCTCCTTAATTACAGAGCTTGGGGAATATTCATTAGTATTACCTGTAGGTTATCTGCAATAATGGTCACAAGAGACGTGTCTTGCTTGGTTAAAGGTGGGGTAGGTACGTTTGAGAAACCGGCTCGAGATACACTTTTTGTTATATTCCATGGAATCAGTGGCGGCTGGTGGAAAATATTTTTGGTGGGGCTATGGAAATGGTGACCAAACCATACTAGGGGGTCCGGGGGATGCTCGCGCAACTCAAAGTCTGAGAGGGTGAGGAAGATAGTCACAGAAAACTGAACAAGAATCGACAACTCGACCCTCTGCTCACTCCTTTCCTGTAAAATACAGGTCCAGCCCACACTTATGATCCATGGTGCTACAGGCATTGCACTTACAACTACAATAAGCATGTAAATGTTAATCTACAGCTCCGGCGATCCACTAGCACCCGGAGTCTCCACCTGCAGATGCAGCCATCCTCGACAACTACTGTAGCGTCACCTTGGATACAAGTCCAAACAACTCACAGAAACACAGGGCGCTGACAGGGCGCCCTATGACCATCAGATCTGACAACGCTGATTGGCTGAAATTATGTTTCGGCGGCATAGTATACAGATAGCAACAGTCAGCAATGTGTTGGATGTTGCTGCACTGGCTGAGGGCTCCTTTTTTACCGCCCAGACGAGAGAGGGTAATGATACACGCTGCAGCCAGGTAGGAAACATGTGACTTATCAGTAACTTTAGCCATCGTAAAACTAATTTAAATGAGATTTTATTGTAGATTATACATTTTACTGATACCAACTATATGATATTTACCTTGTTCATTAAAAAGAAATATTTTTTTAAAATATATTTTCTTATTTATTTGACAAACAAACATGATAGCAATGAATATCTTAAGTGCTTTCACAAAAAATCCTGTCCTCTGTGGAAGCCGTAGTACTGTAAAAAGCACGGCCAATCATTTTAGCCGGCGCGGCTAAAATAACTGGATGGCCGACCTGCCTGTCAGCCTTCCATCTGTGCACAAACTTATCTCGTGCCCTCATTGGTCATGTGCACGTTCGTGTGTTGGAGGAGGGGCTCTGTAAGGAAGTGGCAGATTTTTTCCGGCTGTGTATTTTCAAATTCTAGCGCACTCGAGCTGGTTTCTCCAAAATTACCTACCCCACCTTTAAGGCAAGGATATAATAACGGTTTTTGTTTTACTTTTTTGTCAATGACAAAAAAATGGACTTAAGGTTTGATTCTGCTTATCTCTCTCCCCTAAAGTGTTACCAAGATGTAACCGTGAATCTGTTTCAGGTCAAACTCTCCAGCTTTACAGAGCTTGTTCCCAGCTCTATTTGCTCTAAGTGTCAAATTATATTTCATTATTTACTTGGCCTGTGTGTATGTGCATGCGTGTGCACTTTTTCACTTGGATCGATAGGGTGCAAAGTGTGAGATTTGACGCTGCTTCAGTGCGAGAAACCATTAAGCCTTTACCTGGATGACAAAGCCAATGTAATAATGTCATATCAAATAGTGGATCTTCAGAGATTGTTGAGGTGAATATCTCAAATCACTTCCCGGCTGCCATTACACAACAGATCTTGTGGGATTCTGCCTTCCCACACACTAAATACCTTTGTGATCAATTCATTGACCTAGGGATGGATGAAGGTTTGAAACAAAACCTTTGTTTGTTTTAAATCCAGGATATATCAGGACATATAGCATTATTAAAAATATACATCTGTAAAATACAAACAGAGCTGTCCACCGCCCCTTCATGTGTAGTTGGACAATCTGCCACTGAAAGAAGGTCATTACAGGCTGCTGAAGAGGAACCAATCTGTTTCGATAAGGCCACCTTCACATGACACACATGAGAACCTGAGGGCTTTGCTCTGTGTGTGTGTCTGTGTGCGTGTGCGTGTGTGTGTGTTGACTCTGAGCTCCAAAGCCACTGTAATCCATGTTGCTTGGAGGGAAATCTAATGAGGAGGTGGAGAAGTTCCCACAAAGGATCACACTGAGTCAAACATGCACACCACACGAGCAGCTTACAGCAGATCCCAGTAGCAACAACGGGAGAACAGATCAACCCTTAATATTTGCTATTCAGGGCACAGACACAGTGTGGAGAATAAAGATTCCTAACATAGGGATTATTACAAAGCTACGAGAAGCAGCTACAGGTGGAGGCACAGTGACACGTACTGGAGAACATTTACTGCCTGGAGAATCACTGAAATCAGCAGAGCCCTAAACCCTCTTTCTGATTGAGTCCTTTCGCAGCAGCTTGAGTGGTTCATTGTGGAAAAGTACTAGCAGAAAGACGAAAGCAACTAAACTAGAGGGAACTTTTTCTGCAGTGCAGGGAAGAAGGAAAGGGTGTGACAGTGAGGGGGAGATTTGCTGAACCTCATAGGCCTTAATCCTGTTGTCTCCATGGTGTGAGATTGCCTCAGGAAACACAGCAAGCGTGTCAGTAAGAAAACTAAGAAGAGTGGAGAGCAAAACTTCCCCATTTACTCAAATGAAAATAAGATTGTGAAATGCGTCCTATTAAATTGAATTTAACCACCCAGAAATAAAATAGGCTGAAGTGATTAAGAAAATAGATCCAGAGGAGACAGCAATAAGCAATCAAATAAATAATTAAATAGTTGTATTTATCACACTACAAACATTTTCAATTGGGTTTTTTGAAAGACAACAATCTGGTATTGTGGTGAACAGGTCCAGGTTGAGATTAAGAGATAAGGCAGTACTTCAAAGACTATACATTCAATAAGAAACATAACACACAATATAGCATAGTATTTAGTTGCTGGGCAGATGCACATTTCAGAAGAACAAATAATCTGTGTCCATTGTAAAGCTAGGGGACACATCTGTAGTCCAAGGCCCTCAGAGGTTCGGATTCAATCATTGACTGTGAAAAGATGTCACTCGCTGAAGCAAAACCTGCCCACACCACACCTGTTTGAAGTTGCCACCAGAGAGAAAAAAAGACAAGGATGCACAGATCTTCTAAATTAGGATGTACATAACACCTGCCATGGTCTGATATAAGAAATATGCATCAACAAGAAAAGTAGCACAGACTACAAAGTCTCCAACCAACTGTGATTTTCCTCGAGAGCTGGTGGGGATCCTCTTTGCGTGCGGCTTTGATGCCGAGAAGTGGAAGAGTGAGAACAATTGAGCACAGCTAGAAGTAGCGAAGAGAAAGCAGCTGCTAGTCTCAGTAGTAATGAGGCTCTGAGAGACTGCATCTAGAGATATCCTCCTCTCGTCATCTTGGTGGGATCTCCTAATGAGACACATCACAGTTTGTGGCTTGTGTCAATTATCTGATTGAAGACACCTGTTGCTAACAAACCAAGATGTGTGTGAAGTTACCAGGATCCGGATGGTACAGAGAGTCAGGTGAGAAGTTATTGCAGAAATACCATATGAAACAAAATGCAAAAGTCTCTGCTCTAAAAAGAAATGTCCCAGAGCCAGCTTAAGATTCAGGACATGCAGCAGACTCTACATGAGCTGAATGCATAGATTATGAGTGGGTGAGTTAAAAGGCCAGAACGAAATAAAAACAGTTACTACTACTAAAAAACAATAAAGGGAGACTATGTTGAGACAATGTCACGTAATCTGCTCTGTGACAAAACAAAAGGGGTGTCATAATTGATTTCACAATGATACATTCAGTCACCATCTGTAATCCTTTACTCAAAACTACTTACTTACAAAAGGGGATAAGCATAGAACAGAGCATCATTTATTACCATAATATAAATATGTTTAAGAGGCTAACTTCACTTTCTGTCTCTCATTCCATCATACAGTAGTTCCCCTCTCATCCTGTCTCACACACTCTGCCCCTCTCTCCCCCCCACCCAGCTGGTACTTCACGCTGCCAGGCTGCCTGCCAGCATCAGAGCAGTGTTAAAGTGAATCCAATATGCTTGGTCAGGCTACACTGTTGTAGGTACTGTAGGGTGATCCTGAGGGAGACAGAAGAAGCTAATTGCTTCACCCTCAGCTCCCTGAGATGGGCTAAATCAGCGTTATTAGTACAGTCATGGTTGGAGTGGAAAGAGATCTGCAAAGAGGAAACTAAAGTCAAATGTAATTGATGTTCTAGTTCTACAAAGGTAAGTAGAGTTTGCCCTTTAAGATATCTAAGCCACATCATAGTCAGCTATAGTAAAACCGAGTCAATGTGGTCGTGGTGATGATCATACAGTAAATGGTCTTTTGATTTATTCAGCAGAGCTGCTGTTGGCCATGTACCTGCATCACTAGTTGCATAAGCTGGTGCATATTTGGCACCTGTTGAAGTTCCCACCACATCATCTCAAACAACATGACAAACTACTTGAAGCTTGCTAACCAGCTTGATATGACTGTAAAATACCAGTATACAGACCAGTAAATGACGAACAGCATGTTATCAGGAGAGCCACCAGCCTCTAAAGCTCTCTTCTTCACATAATTAGACTGCTGATGTAATCTATTATATAAAATACAACAAGAAAGGCAGAACTTAAAGAGTTAGACTTTACTTTTACCTTTTTGAAGCACACCAGGCACTAACGGGAAATCAACACTGTGCCAAACAATCCCAACACATTCCAAGGTACCTACAACATAAATTCACATACATCTACGTTAAACTTGTACACAATAAATGTAAAGAAACAGCCGATTCTTACCTTGAAATCCGAAGAGGAAGATGACGGTGGGGATCCAAACGCTGTAAATCCAGAAGTAAGTCATGGCGTTCTTTAATCGGGTCCTACGAGCCTCCAGACGAAACTTGGGTGTCCTGGCGAGGGTCGGTGTCCACGGGTAGTATCTTGACCACGAAGGGAACGAGCTATCCTCAGGGAATTGTGCCTCAAAGTGACTCAGTTCAGGAGCAGCAGCAGAAACAGACCGCACAAGTGCTGGAGACCCAAAACACTGGACTCTCACTCCGCCAGGCGGATGAGCGCGAATAGTTTGGCCTGCCCTGCCATCTAGCGCTTTTTAAAGGAATGGACCATTAGTAATAAGGCAGAACTCAAGCTGCCGTTCATTATTAGCTGAGCTCAATGAGCCACTACACACATTATAACAGTCTGTTGTCTCTGGAGGGGTTTGGAGAGCGTGCCTGGAATAAATCATGGTTAATTAATGTTGCCATGGAGATATCTTCCAAGGAGCCAATGCTGACTAATAAGTTCATCTGTTAGTAAAGTTGATTACAGCTGTCAAATCAAATAAACTACCATATATAAATGAACTACAATGTGTTTATTATCTTGATTTTTTTTATTTGATAAGGGACATCCAGGCAATTCCATGATTAGTTATGTGTTTTTATCTAGTACAATCAATTGAAGTCCATGTCAACATGGTGACATAAAGTGACATGAATGACATCATTTATACAAATAATCATTGTCATTTATTATTCATACCGGTTTTGAATATGTTTGTGGATCAAAGCATTTGCTTTGGTTTATTCTGAATATCTTTAATTATATGTTTGCATAACCAAGCTAAACATGTTGGAAAGGCCCCCATAATCAAATATTCATGAATGACTACCAAATGATTTGTAACCCATCAAATATTAAAGGCTGCCCTTGATATTAAGCACAGTTTAGCATTGTGTGAGGGAGTTAAGGGAATTGTCAGGCACAAACCGCTTCCTCTGCTTCTTACTGATGATCTTTATTTGGCTCCAATACATTACAGAAGGCATAAAGGTTATCTAATTTCATAACATTGAAGATTTACGTAATGAATAATGTTGGTCTGGATACATGTTGGTCTGTTACCAATAGTCTGCAACATACAGTACTGCAGTCATGGCAATGTGTGCAGGGACAGTCGGTCTATGAATATGTATATTTTGCTGTCTTTTTAATAGTTGGTACATTATTGCCAAATGCACAAGTCTACAAAAATGTCAGTTTAATTTATTCTGCGTGCCCTTGTTTTTACCAATTAGACATTTAGAAAAAGTGATTACAAAAGATGGATAGATTATTTTAATATAAATGACGCACTTAACTTTTGTCGAATGAGAACATACAGCCAGTGTCCTTGGCTCACCTTTGGTACATCGTCCTTTTTTATCATAATTTAACTGCTGATATTAATCAAGGTCTTGAGAAGGCTCCTTTTTCTCTTCCAACAACGTAACCAAGAGGGCCAATCTGTAAAGGGGGCAACAATAAAGCAAAGTAACATAATAAGAGTAGGTCAAAAATAAAATAAAAGCCTGAGCCTGGAACTAGCCTTGATCATGAGGTATGGTTTCAACATGTGATTTAACATCTCTGCTATTAAAGAGCTCTGCATACAGCCTAAGGAATATATTCATCTCTCATTTTCAGGATCTTAAGTTTCCGTGTCATTATCCATGCAGCTGAGGTGCCCCAGAGCAAAACACTGCCACTCCACCAGCTACAAGGGAGCTTTTGTGTAATTAAGAGCTCTGTCACTTCCAACAGGATATATCCTTCGGGACTGAAGAGTGTTTTTCAGGGGCTGTGATTGGAATTTTTCCACAGGCCTCTGGATCAGAGTGATCCTTGTAGACACAGAGGTGGACATCTAAGCTGAGGGTAGAATAGATAATAGACTCTGCAGGCGAACGACCATTTAGTTAAAATCACTGTTTCTGTGGAGTTTTCGGGAACCTACCCTTGTTTCTTGGTTTGGTCCAAGATTCTTATCATCAGATTTATCAGTAAAGACATTGTGCATGCTTTGTTCAGGTTTAGGAAGAAAAACAAGAATTTGTCACATTCACAGAAGTCCATACTAATATTGTCCACATTTCTGTAACCATGTTCCTTCATAGGGGCAGTTCCGGCCTCGTGGACAACCTTGAGCTGCATTTTAACGTTGGAATGTAATGCAACATTTCCCTGCAGCGTAACTGTCTTCCCTTTCAATGACAGGGTGGGGACATGAAGATGGATGGAAATGTTACTTCACAGTTTTGTCCGGTAGTGTGTCAATAATGTTCTGCACTAACTATGCATTCACATCTGCATTAACATGAATCCCTATAACATGTATCTCCTGGAGAAGCAAAAAAACATTCCATGTGTGTCTAAATCTTCCTAAATGTAAAACGTACGTATGCAGCACTGATAATGTTTGGGGAGCTTTTTCTTGAGGCTTCTTTGGTCCCTCAGGGGAAGGCATTCTGGTTCAGAGATGGCAGAACACAGCAGTGAAATGTATTTCCAGTGACAGACACTTAATAATTCCAAAAGCATAAGAGAATGCTACAACAACATATCCAAGAGCAACGTGTACATAGAGCTTAACATTTGCCATTAGTCATTTTGTAAATGTTGGCGAGCCATGAATAATTCAGCACAGATAAGCGTTGTGTCACTCTGCTGTGAAATACATAGAGCCAGCTTTAGTAATATAAATTGGTGAATGTGTATGCATATATGTTACGTTTCATTCTTGTATTAGTTCATCTGTTTTGCTCTACTGCACTCAAAGTGAGGAATTGTTTCATCTAGTTCTTTTTACCCAGTCTCAGTTTAGTAACTGTGCTGAAGAGGCTATCACTTAGAACACTGACAGCCCGTCAAAATATTATTTTACTCTCTTTGTAGTTAGGGTGGTACAAAAGGGAGTGGTAAAATATATGCTTATGACACAAAAAGGATATAAAAGCAAGACATAAAGGAGGTGACGGTAAAAATAAACAATTTTTAGCTTGGATAAATCGACACATATATAAAAGCCATGGTGATAAAGAATACACAATGATGGGTTAAGTCTTTTGTTCATGTTAAGTTAACACTGCAACTGCCACAGACCACACAGATCACATCTAAATGTGTTCTTTAACATACAAGAGTGCTCACAGCGTTACGATTATTATGAGTTTTGTTGTGTGTATTATGTATTATGTGCATGTTATCTTTTAAAAGCTGAGCAACTAAGAGCACAGCAAACGAGAGGAACACATATCCGTCTCGTAGCAATAAGGCTTGTGTAGCAAAACATATCTTTTGACCCAGACTGGATACCATCCCTTGCTTTTTCAAATGCCTTATTTATCCACTGTGAGCATTAAATACAAAACCATTGTGACCAGTTTGTAACCTCAAGAAATTGCAGAATATAATTAATCATTTCCTGGTGTGAAAATATATTTTACAACGTGGTTATCGTGCAGTTAACATGGTGAATTAACCAGTCCATTCAATTTCACACTTGCCTACAAATCAAAGCATTCTGAGACATTTAATTAGTGTCGGTGAAATTGCTTTATTGCATACTGTCAAAAGGGTAAAAAGCGCAATGATTTGCACTTTGCATGGTTTGCTAATCATATTTTTTGTAATTCCCATATAGGTGAACTCCATTGTGATGTATTTTCGCCGTGTATTCAAGGCGATGAAGCCATTTAATCCAGGGACACTGAGCTGAGCTGAACTACAGTAATGGATTCATGTTGCTGCTTATTCAGAGCGACAGTCCTTGGATAGTGAATACAGAGCTGCTGTAGAAACTGTTGTGTACCACATACCCCCCCAACGATAATGCCCTGCTGAGATGCTACAGCGAGGGACTTTCTCCAGCCTTCTGTTCAGCACCGCGGACAGAGAAAGTGCTCTAATAGTAACAGTATGCTTGTTTCAGAAGGAGCCCTATTAAGATTCGTGTGTCCCCCCTTTCCTGTAGTGTATATGTTTTGATGCATGTAAATGGTTAATATCCCAAAGTTCCCTCCTGAAGGCGTTTCTCTCCCACACACTCCCCCCCCCCCCCCCCCCCAGCCTGAAACACCTCCATTAGACTCCATTGTTTTATTCCGTAACATAGTGATATCTCTATGGAACACTTGTGCTTCTATTGGCCACCTTTCCAACACAATTTACCTGATGACCAATCACAACAGAGCCGACCAGCTAACCAATCAGAGCAGACCGGACTCTGGTTTCAGACAGAGGGTGAAAAGAGTTGTTTTTGCAGTACCTTTTGAACAGTAAAGCATGTAAACATATTACAGTGGAGGCACACAATACCAATATGAACCTGAGCATTAGCATAATAGTGGCTTCTTTAATATGTACTTAACTCATGCTGATATACAATAACACTTGCAGAACGTTTATTATTCTTACTTGAAATTAAATATGATATTCAGAGCTACATGAACTTATGCATTACGAATCACAGTAATAGTATTGTGTCCTTCTCCTGAGAGAGATCTTAATAAGGTCTATTATTTTCAAAAACTAATTTGCTGCCAACCATTCCTCACACCTACAGAACTTGAAGTGGGGATTATTTGTATTAAAATAATGTATCAAATGACAAGTGAACAATATGACAGCGTGTAATGGGTGATTCACATTGATGAAACTACTATTTATTAGAAATAATAACAGTGTTTGGTAGTTTCTGATTTAATTGTGCACTCGTGAAAGTTTGAGATAAGATAAGATAAGATGGACGGACTTTTATTAATCCCCGTGGGGAAATTGTTTCTCTGCATTTGACCCATCCTAGTGTTAGGAGCAGTGTGCAGCCATTTTGAACGGCGCCCGGGGAGCAGCGTGGGGAACGGTGCCTTGCTCAGGGACACCTCGGTAGCACTTGGTCTTGCTGGGACTTGAACTGGCCAGTTGCCAAGCCAAGTCCCTATCGACTTCGCCACCACCGCCCAGATTTGTGGTATTGAGTTTTAAAGATAAAAACACTTATGTTCCAGAAGTATCCAGAAACACGACTCCAAATGATTGACTATGTCACTTCCCAATAAGCCACTGCTTGTTCATTACAGTACATCAACTTAAATAAAGGTTATTATCTGCCAGTGTGGTTTCCCCAAAGGCAGAACAACAATCTCTGAACAATAACTGAAATGTGGAAGTTCTGGAAATCTCAGAGGTTTGTTTCTACTCTTTTCTCTTATTTATTATAAATAATGAGATGACAGTATTCTTATATAACAGGTGGAGCAACTGAACCAAATTATACTGCTTAATAGCTGAAACTATTGTTGCATAGCAGGCTGGATTTCTACCACTTCCTCCACTTTTTTTTCCTTCGTGATAACCATCCATTGTCTGCCGAGCAGGGGACGGCTGTCGACTACCTGTCAAACGGGAAAGAATCCCAGGTGGAGCTGCAGCAGACCCTGCTCGCTCAGGCAGCAAAAACCTCCCTCTGGGATATGGATTCAGCGCCTGAATGACACTGCGATGCCCGCACCACCTGCCTTCCCACACTCTGGCTCTCTATTTCCTTGTCTGTGTGTGTTCAGTGTTTATTCAAGAGGCTCCCTGGTTCGAGGGAACTTCTCTCCTCTTCCCATCATGTGATTGACTGTGTCACCTGCCACCTGCAAGCACAGCTGTTCAGCATGTGTTTATCAATGCTCAGGACATGCAGAGGTTTTTGCAACACTTACATTGTCTGCGATGCTAATGTTGACAAGGCCGTTCTTTTGACGGATGGGGACTCTATTTACACAGCATTTCATAATTGCTCCATTAAATCATGCTGACATACGAAAGAGATGGATTGAATTTTGAGTTAATAGGAACTTTCTATTCAATCAACCTTAGCTAATACATTGGGAAGTTAAGCTCTCTCAAGACAATTGTTTGATTTATTAAAAGAAAACTAAAACATTTGCTTCTCTGATACAAGTGACTGCAGTCAAAGTAATACATGTGAAACCGTTTGACAGCAGTTTTAAGTGCAATTTCTAGAAACGTATTCTCACAGTGAAAATGTTTTAATGCGGAAGTTTTAAGAACCACTGAATACTGAATCCAAACCCAAAAAGGTGGACATTAAGTGCATACAATGAAAATAATATGAAAGAGAGATAAAGAACAATAACTTTCCCTCTGGAGTGTGTCTGCATTCAGATGAAGTCAGAGATGATTTGAGCTTTTATGACGGACGGAAACGACAATATTGGAGCCGAAAAGAGGTGAATAACAGATTTAGAGCTGCCTTTCTACAAGAGGTGGAAGGAAATCAAGGGACAGCTGATTGAGCTGTAGAGAAGTGAGAACAGATGCTGAGCGTTAAGTAATGCAAGACAAATGGTGGCAGCTCAAAGAAGTAATCAGGAAAAAAGAATAGCCAGTCATCAGCTTCAAGAATAAACTGATGGCTCTGGCTCTGCAAGTCTGAAAAGTGCATTTGCAGACTCTGGTCTAATGCATTAACGACAGTGGCCATGAATAATACAAGAGAGAGAGAGAGAGAGAGGTATTGGAAGAAAAATAAAGTGTCATTTTGTTCACCAGCTAGTCGCTCACAGTACATGTGTGAACGAGACAGATCCACAAAGAGCTGACACTGACGTTAGAGTTCATTACAGCAAAGAAGAGCGTGACATTCGGGTGACAATTGGTTATGATAATGTGTTCAACACTTGGTGACACATTTGACATTGTCGCATTGTTTTCACATTGTCACTTGAAAAATGCTCAAGGGATGCAAACATGTTGTCTAAACATGTTATTGTCTGGTTTTCAATGACAATGTCACTCAGGCTGGTATTCCTTATTCACCTCACCCTATATGACACACTGACAGAATACTATATTCAACATCAGCAGTCTTCTAGGGCCGTAGGGGAGGTAACAAAGGGAGGAGAAAGAGGACACACAGAAATAGGTAGATAGAGATCAATCACAGAGTGGAAAGCTTAACAATCCTTGCCCTCAGCTAGGAAACAGATTTTATGACAGGTGGCATTAAGCCTCGACGCAAGGCCTAAATGTTATTCCATCATGCTGTGGCAATATCCTCTCCTCCCTGAAATGCAATCATCTTTTTATCTTTCTTCTCATTTCAAAAGAAGGCCCTCACAGCGATGTAACATAGTGAAATAAAAGACTGTGGCTCCACCACTTACAAAGGGGATGAGATGGAGGCGGTTTTGATCTCCCACTTCACTTCGCCATAAGTGTTTCATTAAAAAGGTGTTATGTTACCCACAGGGAACTTTGCCCACTCACTTCAAAGAGCTGTTCAGTCTCTAACAGGGAATATTACCCTGAGTGATGTAGGTAATGTTCTGATGCATGATAAAGAAGGGCACAGTTTGGGGTCCAGCCCTGCTTTTTCGTAACCCTTTGGACGCCCACTCAGACATTGATGACAGCAGGTCATATTGAGGTCATAATGAATCATAACTGGAGATATAGCAACAGTAGGCAACTTATATACAGCTAAGAGAAGCATCACAAAGTATTAAACAACCAAAGTGATTTTAAACAAGACCAAATCAACCCAGTAATCATGTTTCTGGAAGCATGTGATATTTCAGTTGATTCTGTTTTTATTGTAACAATACAACTTTCACTAGCAGGAACCACGCCACAACAATGTGATGTTTGTAAGTTTATTGATGTAACATGTGAATGATATGAGGGGGGTGAAGAGATGATCTGGGAGGACGAGCTGTGGTCCGTGCAGTGGGAGACTCAGAGTGGGGGTTCCGTCTCCGGCATGATCTGCGTGGGCTGATTACGGGCCCCCAGACAATACCTGGAATTAAAATGTTAGTATATAAATATGCACAGTTTAAATATAAATGTTGACTGGCAGAGGATGTTGGGATGGAGGGATGACAGAGCCTTCAGTGTGGCAGCCCCCACCCTCTGGAAAGCTCTCCCTGCGGAGATTCGCAACATCCCCACACTGGACGCCTTCAAAAGGGCCCTCAAGTCCCATCTGTTCATCAAGGCTTTCGGCCCTTAAATCTATCTGTTGTTTTGTCTGTCTGACCTTTGTTTTGTTTTGTTTGTGCTTGCCCTATTCCTGTAAAGCGACCTTGGGTCCCTTGAAAGGCGCTATAGAAATCCCAGCTATTATTATTATTATTGTTATGTAGGGATGAGGGATGGAGGGATGAAGGGATGAAGGGATGTAGGGATGTAGGGATGAAGGGATGAAGGGATGAGGGATGTAGGGATGAGGAATGAGGGATGTAGGGATGAGGGATGGAGGGATGTAGGATGGAGGGATGTAGGGATGTTGAGGGAGGGAAGAAGGGATGGATGGATGTATCGCTCGGTGTGAGTCGGAAGGGGAACTGTATGGGTAGAAAGGGAGAGGGAGCGTGGGTTGAAAAGATGGAGACGAGCAGTGGCCGGAAGTTTTGCCGGATATAAATAGGGGTGGCCGTGGTTCGAGGCGGAGTTTTAGGCGTGGCCATGCTCCTGAACCTATGTTAACAATTTAACCTCATTTCACTAGCAGGAACCACGCCACAACAAGGTGATGTTTGTAAATGTATTGAAGTAACATGTGAATGATATGAGGGGGGTGAAGAGATGATCTGGGAGGACGAGCTGTGGTCCGTGCAGTGGGAGACTCAGAGTGGGGGTTCCGTCTCCGGCATGATCTGCGTGGGCTGATTACGGGCCCCCAAAAGAGTCGGATTAAAGCAGCTGACTTAAGCGTGTGCGTGTCTGACGTCATTTAGATTGTTGCGGATGTAAGCATGATACGCTTGGATGACGAGCGGCCGAGGGCCTAGATGGTTGGATAAGAGATGCCCGGTCTAGCTGCTGTGGACGCTGCGCCGGTGCGGGAGAAATGGCTCTAATAATGTTCTGAGAATGCCCCCAAAATGTGCGGGAGGTTCTGAAAGTGTTTCTGGACAAGAAACATGTGGCTTGAAAATAACATGCCCGGAACGAATGACTACTACGTCTTCACTTCTAAATCCAACTAAACATTACCTGGAGGAGTTAGAATGATGATGCGCGTGCGGTTTGCCCAGCACCAGGCCTCCGTTACACTCGAAAGGGAAAATACGTTTATGCCTTAAATGTTAGGTTGGGTTGTGGGGGCGGGTGCTCCTGATGTGAGCGACGCCGCGGAAAGAGCGGATGTGAATTAGGCGGCAATTAGAGAGAAAGCGGCCTAGCTCATTGAATTTATTACGCCTTACTGCCTCCCTGCGGGTGATAGACGGTTAAAGTCTGAGGCGTTGCGTGATGGAGAGGAAAGTGAGTGAGGTGTTTGAGGTGGTGGAGTGCTGACTATGCATGCTGAGGCCGGGTGGGAGGGGGCTCCGCATACTTGGCAAGAGAGGGATGCGCGTGCTGCAAAGATGCGGCAGTAAAGCTCGGCGTCCAGAGCGCCCCAGTATGTTCCCTGGTTGAACTGCTTGATGCGGCCGGCGGCTTGGCTAGCGAAGTGGACATGGTAGGTGTAAAACCCTGAGCCTCCGAAGCGTAAGGCCATGTCGAGCTCAATGTGAAGATACTCATCTAACTCGGTTCTGCGCGTGGGGTAGGCTGAGCATATGACGTCGCGGTAAAGGGAGAAAGCTAGGGCGAACTCTGCAGGGGTTAAGTTCTTGGACCTCGTAGGTGATGGATTTCGCAGCTGGACTAAACCGAAATTGGTCTGTATTTCCCTGGGCTGGCTAGTGTCTGTGATTGATGGCTGTAGTAGCTGAGCCAGGTCTACGTAGTTGCCCAGGAGAATCTGCTGGCGCAAGACGGGGGACACGGGGGAAGGGTGGTAGACTTTGTAGAGATTGAACAGTCTAGCCTTGTTGTCATTTCGGCGAAAGTGGATGCCATTTTCTCTCAGGAAACGTTGGAGTTGAGTGACTGTCCACCTCCGTAGTTCGGGCTCCGTTTCGGAGCGCGGCTCCGTCCGAGAGGCGTGTCGAGTGCGCCGCTGCGAGTGGCTGGGGGCTGCGAATGAGGCAGGCTGCCGGTGGTGGGGAGATTGGAGCTGGCTGTGCCTGTTGTGGCCCCGGTTGTTTGCCCTCGCTGGCGGAGTAGACGAAGCCTGGGACCTGTCTGGAGTTGGAGGTGTCTCTTTGGGGGAGCTTGAGTGGGAGCTGTGGCGGCTGGTGTGTAGGACACTGATTGCCGAGCCCACGCGGCTCCGTTCGGATGCTTGGCATAGATCCAACTGCTGAAACGTGGATGGCGGGTAGCCGATGTCGAAGAGATCTTCGTCTGACTCCGGTGAGTTGATCAGTAGTTCGGAATCCATGGTAAGTTGAATGTTCTCGTGGTAGCGTTTAGCTTGTTTGAACCGTGACGACGCGCGGCGTGAATCACGGTCTGGCTGTCAGTCCTTGAAAGGATGGAGACGAGCTGTGGCCGGAAGTTTTGCCGGATATAAATAGGCAATCAATGTTGTGTAATTAATAAGGATAATCTGGTGTTTTTTAGTCGATGAGTATTGCAGATATCACGGTAAAACCAATAGACAGTAAGGGGAATACTTACTTCCGGGTGTACAATTCTCCGTTATCCAATGGGAATGGACGCTCACATTGCCTTTAAGGGCAGCCGACACAAACGAATGCCGTGCTTCCCTGAGCGTCAAATACCGCCGCAGATGGGAATACATTGCAATCAGTTGAAATCTATGTGCGTCCCTTTATAACGCTGAAGGAGCCTAGGAGCGTCACAAATGGACGCCACGGACACTGACCAAACGTCACTATTGGACGCTTAGGGAGTGAGAGTGTGTTGAAATAGGGGTGGCCGTGGTTCGAGGCGGAGTTTTAGGCGTGGCCATGCTCCTGAACCTATGTTAACAATTTAACCTCATTAAATGCTGAAGCACTTAATATTGAATCAAATGAAAACACACTTAATTGTACTTTTTACTCTCCTATTTGCTGTTTGACAGGAAGAGTTATATACTGTACATACAGTTGCAAGAACCCTTTGGATTCTCCACACATAGCGTCTTGTGTTCCTTCCAAACAACTCAGCTTTGGTTTCATCTGTCCACAGAATATGTTGCCAGTAGTGCTGTGGAACATCCAGCTGCTCTTTTGCAAACTTCAAACGTGCAGCAATGTTTTTTCTGGACAGCAGTGGCTTCCTCCGTGGTGTCCTCCCATGAACTCCATTCTTGTTCAGTGTTTTACGTATCGTAGATTCGTCAGAGATGTTAGACACGAAGGACTCACAAAGAGATGCACGATTCTTTCTTGATTTCAAAAAATACCTTTTAATATACAAAAAGGTTTTAGGATCAACTAGGACACTCAAAAGTTCGCTAGGTTCAACTAATAATACGAAAAGACTTTACAAAGAAAAAGGTTTCTAGGATCTACTAGGATACTCAATAGTTCACTAGGTTCGACTAGTATGCTCAATGTTTACACGAGGGAGTACAGACATGGACTTGGTATAGAGACGAGACGAACCAACAAAAGACAACAGGAGAACAGGGCTACATATACACAACAGTTAATGAGGCACAGGTGCAAACAATCCAGAACAGAAGATCACAATCAAGCTGGCAAGTGACACACCACCACAGGAAGTGATGACACCTGAAACGAGAGGACAGAGCCAACATCAAAATAAACTGCAAGGCCACCAGAATAAACACAAAACAATAAGCTCACAGACTCTAACGCTGAAACCTTACAATGTTAGCATGTGCCAGAGATTTCTTTAAGTCTCCAGCTGACACTCTAGGATTCTTCTTCACCTCATTGAGCACTCTGCGCTGTGCTCTTGCAGTCATGTTTACAGGACGGCCACTCCTCGGGAGAGTAGCAACAGTGCTGAACTTTCTCCATGTATAGACACTTTGTCTTACCGTGGACTGATGAACATCAAGGCTTTGAGATACTTTTGGAACCCTTTCCAGCTTTATGCAAGTCAACAGTTCTTAATCGTAGGTCTTCTGAGAGCTCTTTTGAGCGAGGCATGGTTCACATCTGGCAATGCTTCTTAAGAATAGCACATTCAAAACTGGTGTGTATTTTTTATAGGGCAGCTTTAACCAACACCTCCAAGACGTCTCATTGATTGGACTCCAGGTTGGCTGACTCCCGAGTCCAATTAGCTCTTGAAGAAGTCTTTAGCCTCGGGGTTCACATACTTGTTCCACCCTGCACTGTGAATGTTTACATGGTGTGTTCAATAACAACATATCATTGTTTGTGTGGTATTAGTTTAAGCAGACTGTGTTTGTCTATTGTTGTGACTTAGATGAAGATCAGAACACATTTTATGACCAACGTATGCAGAGATCCAGGTCATTCCAAAGGGTTCACACACTTTTTCTTGCAACTGTATATAAATGTATATTTTTTTGTTTGACACATTCCTTTTCTAAACTGGAAGCGTTGTCTATTCTCCCTCTCCAGGAATTTGTAATAATATAAAACTGTAAAGCTCCAGTGGGAAATAAACTTTCTCCTGAAAATGTTGTGCATAATCTCTCAGACAAAATGTCTTGATCCTTAGCGCTGTTTTTTTTCTACATATATGGTGCCTAAAGCTAAGAAAGGCAGAAGAGATGCACAGCACCTCTCGAGAATTCAATGTGTGTATGAGCCTATAAAGAACTGTGTGTTTCCCTTTTTGTCGCATCCCACTTGCAAATCTGACGTCTTTCTTCCCCATGTGCAGTACTGTGTATGTTCAGCACATGTTGGTGTCTCACAAGAACGGCAGGGTGAACTTTGAGTCTTCTCTCATGGGCTGTTTCCCAATGGTGGTCCCTAGAATATTAGAGAAACGCAGACAAGTTTAGTAGGACATGCTTGGTGCTTCTCAATCTTTTATCTTTTACTTAAAAAGCAATATAATATAACATGAACACTTTTAGACAGCACGCTTGCAATAATGTATGCCATTTTTATACAAACGTATGAAAGCATGGCAATACAACAGACAAAGAATGTGAGTGCAAATGAAAATGGAAAAGTTATTATGCATATGCAACCACTTCACGCACAATAAAGCAAGAAGCGTTTCCCGGCGGGATGTGTGACAATGTGTGGCAATCATCCATTGAGCTGAAGAGGAAGGTTCCTTGTTTATCTTTGAAAAGGTTTTAAAAAGAAAGTGTTGAGTCTGAAGGGGGTACAAGAAAAGAAACATACTTATCGATAAACATGTGCATGTGTGTGACACCAAAGAATTAGCAGTCAATGCAAACTTGCAACTAATCCAATAATACATTATATATATAGTGACATTTATAGGAAATATTATATCAGTATAACATTCAAAAATATAACCGTTGCATTTAGGCGACAAGTTTAGGATCAACATCCAGACAAAGCAGTGATTCAGTACAGGTTCAGAGATGTACTACTACATTCAAGTGCAGGGGTTTTATGCCAAAATGAAAGTACATACACTTGCAGTACGTTCAGAAGTGCAGGTAAAGGAATCATGAGGCAGGCAAGGGTCAAAACAGGGAGCGCTCCAACAAGAAAACAAACCCAGAGAGCACGGCTGGTGCAGGAACAGGCTACAGCTACAGGTTCAAGCTAAGGTTTGGGTTCAGAGGGCTAGAATTCAAAGGCATGAGTGGAAGGACTGAGTGGAAAGAGGCAGGTTAGATGTTGTCAGGACTGATGAGGAAATAGGGCAACATGTGAGGAGGGGGGGGTGAAAGGTCAGGTGGTCAGACTGGAGAAGAAGTCAAGGGGCATCTGGTGGAGAGGAGGAGAATGGCAATGAAATGGTTCGAAGGGGTGGGCATGTGCAGAGGCAAGGACAAAGAATGTGATAATATCAGGAGATTACATAAGAAGTGAAATTAAGGATTGAATGATGCTGGATTATCATGTTTCAGTGTGTCACAAAAATGGTTCTTCTAGCAAGCTCATTGCCCATTAGATGTCTTTGATAAATCAGCTGACACAAAGTCACAGTAGCAGAACATTAAATGTAAGAGTTTATCAATAATTCCCTTCAAATTATCTCCTCTAACGGTGCCTTTTTTCCCTCTGATTGCATAACATTGCAATGATTTACATTGTATCTCCTTCATTTAATATCTAATTGTATTGAGGAACAAAAACGTGTTGGATAGTGCACACTTCAAAATAATACAAGTTTGATTTACTTTATTTCTTTCCAATAAACTCTTGTTTTTCTGAGCAATTCTCCTCTTGGCGTTAGACATGTCCATCACTGTGCTGAATCTATTTGTATCACCTTATTCTTTCCTTTTTCTCTCTTTCCCATACCCCTGTGATTCTCTCCCAGACGGACTGCTCTGACCTCTGACTCAGAGGTTAACAACATCTATACAACTTCTGCAACTCCATCAGAACAGAAAACAACATTGACGTCTTCAAACTGTCACCTCGCTACTCTTGTCTTTTATTCCTTTCTATCCTCACCATTGTGTAGTATTGTGTTCATTGTATAAATACAATTCCTTTGGCTTTTTGCTTTGATGAATTGAATGAATTAGTTAAGAGATGGTTTTTCCTTCCTTTGTTGTTCCCTTTCTTTAAATGGGGATGGAATCATTGAAAAAGTGATGAAAACTGACATGACCTATTGTTACGTGCCGCAGTTGGTGCTTGTGTGTGTGTGCTTTTGTGTGGGTGTCTCTCTCTCTCCCTCTGTTTGTCTCCAGGTGCAGCCTCTCCCCAGGTGCTCCCAATCCCCAATCAGCGCCTCCATAAAGGACCTGAGGAAGGCTGCAGTCGTTCTCTCCTTCTCCTCTGGCTGCATGTGTGCAGCCTGTGTCACGTGCTGTAGTGTCTCTGTGTGAGGCCTAGTTTAACCTGTGTACTGCTAATTGTTAGGAGATGTGTGTCTTTGTGTATTGTTTTACGTTAGTCCTTTTCTTTTGAAAGAAAGTTGTCCTTCGTTAATTAAGTTTGTTTTGCAATTTGGCTGGTGAGCCTCTTTACTTTTTTATTAATTAAAACCTCACTTTGTGGCTTCAGCATTCAGTTTCCTCTCCTTTTCTCTCGGCCGGTTATTTTGTGTGTTATTACTTCCCTTTGTACCCCTAGATTTAGAAGGGAACGTAACACCTATAATATAATATAATATACATTCACTTTACAAAGGTGGAGAATATTCACAATTCACAGTGATGGCTCAGAAAACTAATGCTGCAGACAACAGGGGGAGGTCATCAGAGTCAGACTTGGATGGCACAGTTTGGTTTCAATCAGGGAATGCTGACTGGGAATATTTTTGCGTATATTAGGGAACCAGAAAAAGCAATTGCTTTGTCATTTTGCCTTTGCATTTCCTGCATTTCTTTAGGCATACCTGGTTGCTGTCTTGCTATATTGTTAGCCTCGGTGGCTTTTAGTGTCCATCAGTAATGTGAATATTGACGTTATCTATACAGACCACTCGTTCCCAACATCCCATGTCATAACCAAAGATTAAGAATAGACACGGCTCTTTCAATTAAGTGTGTTTTTTTCCATAATTTCGATGACTGTATTTTGTATGTGGAACCACATTGCAATCTAACTGCCAGTGATTTTCATGCAACTTGTTCAATAATATAGGCTGCATTTGTGTAAAGGTTAAAGGGAGTTGGTATGTTCTGGTCCTTGCATCCTTGAGAGCTGTCATACAAGGTTCAGTGTTTTGGGCTTTCAGAAGAGGCAGAAGAGCCTGACCAAGACACAAAGAAAGAGATGTAGGCGGTGAGCCAGTTCCACAGCTTAGGGCTATTATGGGATGGCTAGACAGCACTAGAGAGGAGAGAACATTTTATTTAGGGCCATGTTATGGTTGTCCAAAGTGATTTCTCACAAACCACATTGTGCATTCAGCATGCAAACCAGAGATTCTTGATTGGCCATATTCAGCGCCACCGTTGGCTACCTCTCCGCCCTGCTGGGAAATGGGTTTATTTTTTTCAAACTCTCTCCCTCTTTTTATTTTATTTATTTTTTGCCATCTCAATGGTCAGTGAATTCATTGTCTGTGTCTTGACTTTCTGCTACTACCTCAAATGCATATATTAGGGATGCCATTTCCAATCAGTCCATGCTCTTTAGGCATGTCTCAACTGATTTAGAAACCATAAACCATACAAAAAATAAAGGATGCTTCCGTTTCCGAGCATGTTGGTTGATGCTTTAATTAAGATGAAAGCATGGTGATGACATGCTTTCTCCGGTGCTGGTTGGTTGGGATTAATGATGATGGTTATTGCATCAGTTTTATTTAGTATTTTGATTGGTTGGTTCACAGATGTTTTGTGGCAACTAAGCACATGGGAGCATTTTCATTACAATGAAAAGGCATTTGCTGCAGTAAGTCTTGGCAGGAGTTATAAATAAACTAGCAAAGCCATTTGTGAGGACATTTATCATAGCTAACAGCAGACATATAATAATGACATTTGACGGATTTAGGTAAACTTAATCTAATAACAAGACACGGAAATGAACCAGGCAATACATTATATATTTAACTGTAATGTGTAATGTTACAACAGCAAGTTGTAATGTAGGTCTTATAAGAGATTACAATGCATTGACTAAAGAATGCTTTTTTTGTTTTGTGTAATGTAGCACATAAACAAGAGGGATGCAGGGTGTGAACATAGTAAAAGAACACAAATATCAATGACAACATGGAGGAAAAAAAGGAATACTGGAAGGCATCTTTCTTTGATTCAACATATTTCAGATCTCAGAAATAATAGAATTATTTAACCCAAAGCTATGCTGAGGAGTTTGAAGACATACACACACAAACACTCACACACATACACATCCAAAGGTGGCGTCATGTGCAAATAATGAGCCCAATCCTCAGGAGCTCCGGTTCACTGCCCTTTTTCTCCTGCTTTTAAACGGCAAAGGTCACCGCTGTTGATTTTAATGTTGAAATGCGGGTTGGAGAAAGAATAGAGGAATACTGATGGAAATTCAGATGAGAAGTGAAACCACCACCTTTGAGATATTTGCATCAGATACGATTTATGTCAGCTTCAAATGATTTCCCCCTCTATTTAAATATATTTAAATTAGTCCATTCACAGTTAATTCACATAAATTAGATAACTTTGCCTTTTATAATGATGTCTCATAATGTACTGATTTAAACTATGATAGGATTTAAGAGTCGACAGAGTTGAACATCACATTTCTGCAAGTACTGGCGTTATTGAGTGTATACATACTGCTACCTAGCGGTACATTTAAGAACTGCAGCTTCAGACCAATCCAATCCAGATATTTTTTAGATGCACACACACAAACAACTAAACAATCCAAAACAAATATTGCAAGTGTATAAAACATACACATATCAGAAGCTGTGTGCAGTATGATTAAGTTACATCTATATCTCAAAAGAATCTCTATTTTTACTTGGAAAACATTTCGATTGTGCAGTATTACACAATTTGTCTTGGGAATAGAGTGGAAACCACAAGAGCATAAAGAAACTAGCACACTTGCATATTCTTCATATTGTTATTCTGTACTGCTCTCGTCTGTATGGTTGTCTTAACAGCCTGCAGGAGCACCAGAGGCAGAATGAACGAGTTTCATAGAAGGCTTGCTGAGCAAAGCATGAAATATGTTATTTAAATGAGAGCAGCAGTTCCTTCTGAAGATGATACCTACATGAGATATGTAATGCAGAATATTCACACATCATACCTAAGTGTAGCTTATACAGCAACATATTTCAGTTTTAGAATCATGAATCTGTATCACCTCCATCATTCGCCAGTAGTTTTCCATTCACCTGTCTCACCTGTTAACCACACACACGTTTTTGCTTACTCTCTTTCTCTGCACCCATTAGTCACACTGCCAGTATTTAAACCCTCACCAGACACACACCCATTGCCAGATCGTACTTTGCCTTCATGCTAGTCTTTCACGCGTTTGTTACCAGATTGCCTACCCGGCTCAGACCCTGCCTGTCCCCGACCTGCCTGTTCCCTGAGCCTGCCTGTCCTTGGACGATCCTGCCTTGCCTGCTGTCTGACCCTGCCTGTACCTACGCTGGCCGCCTCGCCTGCTCCCTGACCCTCTGTCCGGCCCTGACTCACCTTCTGCCCGCTGTCCTCTGGTTCGCTTGCCTGCACATCATCCGGCTGTTACTGTTCTGCTGGTATCCCTCTGCTCTGGTATTACCAATAAAGTATATTTCCAATACTCCTTGGTTTCTCGAGTGCTGCATTTGGGTCCTTCATCAGATTGTGACAGATCCACTAGAAGACTTATAAAGAAATAATTGTATGTCGTATTTGTTTCTTCTTGTTTCTCTTTGATTATTGCTATTAACTATTCAGTGTGTAACTTGTATCTTAAAAGCTTGTACTCTAGGCAGGGACATTGTATCATGCCAAATAAAACATGCAACACACAGACGAGCAGCAAGCCGATTAGAATGTATTAACAATATTTATTCACTACAGGTTCCAGTGTTATTTTTCCTATTTCAACAGTAAGAACAAGATGTATTTTTTATACATATTTACAGGTTTGTTTTACTATTGGCAATATATCACATGTCATTATTTATCTATGTACACAACCCATGTACCACCTTGTGTACCTTCCTAAAGCCAAGGTAGAAGATGAGATGTTGTTTTAGTCTGGGTTAAAGTCTCAGTAGTTTCTTACTGATTGTGCTCTCTTTCTTCCATTGTTCCTGCACACGGAGGACAGACTTAGAATAAAATAATCTCAGTTTTGTTTTTCCAGCCAGACATTTTCTCTGGCAAGAACAAAGCCAGAGATGTTAGAAGAAGAGTTGTTTCTTTAAAGTTGTCAGCCGGTGCTCAGGGCAGGGACACTAGGAGAGATGGCGAGTGAAAGATACACAGACAGGATATTTTATTCTGAAATCACTCAGACAAAAGGAGGGGAGGTGATACCTGACCTTTTATCATTTTACCTGCTAAAGCCTTTCTGTATTTATAAAGCAATGTATGTGTGTATGTATGTTCCAGACTGATTAACAGAGTATTGTAGCTCTGACACACGGCAGACAGCCTTAAGACATAACAAGAAAGAAAAAACACTTTGGATAAATGTGTCTGTAAGAACACTGAGCTGTGGTCAGACCGGGGTCAAATGGAAGAAAAAAGAATACACACGTGTGATTTGTGAGGCTGGTGCACATTGTAGCAACTGATAGAATATTGGATGAATACAAACAATGCAGATATCAGACATCGAGCCATGTATATCATGACTATTGGGAAAATAAAACAGGAGAAGTTCAGGGTTCCATTTGCTTCAGGTTGCTGTTGATGGCAGGCCTACATCACTGTCAAGAAATTGTGATGAAAACTGAGTGTCCATTTTGTCACTCCATAACACCTGGTTAGTATGTATTGCTCAAATTAACCAAGCATGTGTTGGGAATAAAGAACATTTTGTTCATTTCGGCTTCCAAATCAAGTTTATTGTAGTTTCCAGTTGAATTAACTGAATGTTAATGTAATATAACTCATATAGAAAGGGCACAAACATGACATTAAAGTCATCTGGACTAAATAATATAAATTAAAAAAGAAAAATGTCTCCACCATTAATTAAGGGATTATATTTGTTAAAGCTGGAGCACTTTCGTAAATTATATTAGCACCTTGTGTTGTCTCAATATAAATGTAAATGTCAATACAGCACATTTAATTAATAAAAGACGCAAAGAGGAATTGCTTTGAAGAATAAAACACACTTTCCAATACTGCATGTACAAACAAATAATTGCTGTATCACTACTGCATCATAGCTCAAAGCGAGTATCGTGCATTAAGGTAATGCACAATAAGAATTAGAATTAAGAATTTGGGAACACTGTAACAGTTGGTTGAGTTTTGGTTAAAATAAAAACAGCAGGTCAAAAACGCAGTGCTACTTTCTACCATATACAGCATAGGTGTCTACTATGTATAGCAACATGTATGGCCATATGTGTCAACCCAAACTGTATTCAACTCGGGTCTTGTAATGAAATGGCAATACCTCGTTAAAAAAAATTATAAAAAAACATCCCTTCATTGAAACCATAACACTTATCATGAAATCCCAATTGTTGCCTAATTTAACAAAAAACTATTATTTCAAAATTAAGACACATGAGTTGCAGATGTATATGTATAAGTCAGACATGAATGTATTTTCTTTGATTCACAATCTAGCCTACTGTTGTAGTTACAATATGTACAGTAGAAAACACAAAGTTAGCATTTGTCAAGAGTGGGGGGGGACGATTACCTTTAAATATATGTGTCTCTTTATAAAGCATTTATGAAGTAAGACATCCTCTAATCTTCTCCAAGCAGCACTGATGTGACATGAACCAGTTTAGGACAACAGTGAGAATGAACACAGACTATGACAATTATCCTTCTGCAGGTTTGATGTTAGATCAGGGGGACAGTAGCTTTCCGTTGTACACTTCCAGTGTTTGTGCCATCTTCAAACATCACCAGCATGTTGTATGTGCATGTAAGTTTTGATATATGGTGTATGGTTTAAAGCATAGCATTAGTAAGACTGAGTTATTGTTCATAAGACAGAAGTTTTGATATAAAGTTGTTCTGAAAAGTGCGTAAATGTAATTAAAATGTTTGCATTCAATGAATTGTGTATGTATGGCACCCAATAAAACCCATCTTCCTAAGCTTCTAAGGCCATTCTCCCCGACATTATTTCATTGTTATACTTTTATCCTTTAAGTTTTTCCTGACAGATTTTAAAACATTCACGTTCAATGCATACAGCAATCCCCATCATCACAACTATTTCTCTCAATCGAAATTGTCAAAAGAAATTATTATAAATTATATAGACTTCATTGTTCATCCCGAAACAAGAGACACATGCATTAAGTGGGAATCCGAGCTCGCTTCTGTCTGACCATGCAGTATGGACACACTGAGATGAAAATGCCTTGTGTTGCTTTGAGTTTAACCGAAAACATAATCATCCCAATGATCCAACCCTGAAAAGGATCTGGGAATCCAAGTTCTGCAGGAAATTCCACTCCAGCTTTGTGAAAGAATCCAAGTGGTTGAAAAATAGTTCCCGCCACACCTGCCGATAAAATCCATTAAATGACGGGGTGATCAGATCCCATGTAGTGCTTTGCTACAAAAGAAAGTGTCCCGTCCAACAAAGAATTGGCATTAACTGAACTCTGGACTGTAAAATCCCACCTTGGTTTGAGAAACAGATGTCGAGACATACAGAAAAGACAACATTGCAAAGGGCAGCGGGCTGCTTTTACCCATATTCTGTCTGTTTTTCATCAGTGGATGTAAAATCTCACAAACCAAATGCTCATTTAGTCTTGTTTTCAAAGCAGTTAAGCTAAGATGTTACACCAGCGAGCCTGCTCTGTTCTGGGCGGGCACCATGACAGGCACCGCCCCCATCCGCTCCAGCGTGGCCTGGCTCACTGCGTAGGAGTGTGTGTGCTGCCCGTGTGCGGACATCACCACCGGTTTTAGACTCACAGAGCCGTTGCTGCGCACCATGGCGGTAGGGGATGGGGCAGAGTTTGTGGTGACCACCAGAGTTTTTGGTGGGGGGAGCGTATGGCTGCCATTGGCAAACGGTGTTGCCGTGTTGGGTTGTGCATGGCGGGACAGTGGAGCTGAGCCTGGTGCTGTGACCACTGTACTGTGGCTGTGTCCTGCGTTCTGGGCCTGACCATGTGCATGTCCACCGTGAGCCGCAGTGGAGAAGGTCTGGCGAGTATCTCCGTTGTAGCGCGTGTAGGAGTTGGTGTCGTAGTTGGGTTTGGGGTTGTGCCAGTAGCGGCTGTTGTAGGTGTTGGTGGACGTCAGCGTGTCGTTCTCTGAGGAGGAGGCGTCTGCATGGAAAGCCTTCGCTGATGATGACCTCTTGGGAGGAAGGTCATCTTCTCTGTTAAGAAGATATAGGTTGTGAAGATATCAGTGATATTAGAAGTGATAGCATTAAGATAGCTAATTAGTTCATATTTAAATATTAACACAAATCCTGCTTTGGTGCATTACAAATAAAAAATGCTTCGCTATGTAGTCAAAAGATCAATAAACTGATCATCTCAATTTCACTTATTTATTATTGCCTTGGGATCTTTCTGGACTCTTAAAACATATACAGTGATACACCTAATGTGTGTGGCACATGTGGCTTATACACTTTAAGTCTAAAACATAAGTCCAACAAAGAATAAAATAAGTGCTGTTCTCTTTATTTCATCATAATATAACAATCTTTAAATCTATGCATTAAAGATATTAATCATTTAAATATACAGTGAATGTCTTTAAATTGAGTTATCAAAACACTGCTTTTAAGTTGCGGTTTATATAATCTATGCTAATACGAATGGGTTTACTAAAGAGGGTACTTTTTGGTAGATAAGATGTCTCCAGATAATTTAGGCAGAGATCAAAGATATTCATTATGATTTGCCATTAGTGGGGGCAATAAGAGCCGTCAGGATGGAATTGCGCATGATTGCAGCTGAGCCCAAAATGAGGCAGATGTTATCCCAATCAGCCAAAGCCTCAGATATCTACAATTGCAGACCATTTAATCAACTGACAGAGCTTCACACACTGTTTGAACAGACAAATTAGCCAGGGATGATGGAAACGTTGGCCGTCAGAAGATACAATTAAACTGAATTCTCCAAACTATGAATTCAATTAACTGGTCTGGGTGTTTTTTATGTTTAACTATAATCTGTGTGATTGCATGGGCTGACATAAATCGCTTTACAGTCGGAAACACAAAGCTGCAGCTGCATCTTGTCGCCTGTTACAACATCAGAGGGGCCAAAAAATAAGCCCCAACAATCTAGAATACATATGCAAGTTATCAATCCCTGTTTGAGACACTGTATCAAATGCATCTATTAATACTGTTCTTTGCCAACAGGAGACTTCCAAAGATTTTCAAAAGACCGAAGCCACACATAAAAGACAAACCTGATCTCATTTGGGATCTCCTCCTCGTCATATTTGTTCTTATTCTTCCAGTAGAAAAGTGTGACCGCCACTAACAGGCCACAGATGATGAGAGCTAGCACTCCTGTAGCGATGGTGCCTGCTATCAGGCCAACACTCTGAGGCTGGGCTGTGGGACAAACAGAGAAACAGATTTGACCAATGTTTTCCAAAAACTTGACAGTAAGTTTGTTTTTAAGTCACCCAGGATAAGCTGCGTTGTAGGAACTTGAAAATACAATTAGTTATTTGTGGTGTGTTGTGAGGATGTAAATATAATGTGTTGATTTTGCAAGACAATCAAAGGAGGAGCTGTTTCCTTCTCTCTAAAAACAGTGTTTATCTTTCTGTGGTAAAGAAAGAACATAGACTGAGAAATCCAGTGCTTATTTGCATGGTATTTCAATCGTTTTTGCGTAAAGTGGAAACAGCAATGGCACCGAAGCGTTTTGAGTAACATATATTCTTCCCGAGCATTTACATCTGCACCATGTTGGCATGACTCATTCCACTGTAGTGTCTGACAGATAGACTCAGCACTCTGCTGTCTATCTGCCTTTATTTCTGTGACACTGAGCCTCCTGTCACACACTGTCAGATAAAAAAAAACAACAACAACAACAACAACTGCGTAACCATGCTACAGCTTTCTGTCAAGCCATCAAAACTGTTTGACCCCATGTGACCCGAAAACCGACTCTGTGTCCTTTGGTTGGTTGATGTGGTGGTTGCTTGTGTGTCTCTCTGTCTGACAGGTGTCACTCAAGGAAACATATTTCTAAAGCCGCTTGTGTCAGAGTTTGAGTGAGACAAGGTTTTTTCCAGCGACAAATGTCTACCCCTTAACAAACGTGTCAAAGTGTCATGAGCGTAACAGCGCCACATGGAACAGTTAAGGAGCAGTGGGTTTGAGCGTGTTTACTTACGCGCTATGACCTGCAGGTTGAGCAGACACGTGCTCTTGCCAATAGCATTGCTGGATGTACACTGGTAGAGTCCTGAGGTGCTGGTGCTGATGTTTCTCAGTGTTACAGAGCCCTGCATCTGGTCTGATGGACACACACACACAGACATAGTAATACAAAGTGACTTAATCAAATATTTATAGCAACGTTCCAAAGCATACAAATAAACCCAATGATTATTAAAGAAAAACTAAACATAAGGAATGCAAATCAACATTAAAGTTCATTTGAAATGACTAAATAAGAGTTTAAAAGACTATGACAATACATTCATTTGAACTATTTCTGCTACCTAGCCTACCAATATATGGTGCTATATATCCTAAATATGAGGTTCACAATTGAAGTAAACTGCCTTCATGTAAAAGGAAAGCTGCTGGTTCCTTTCTTTTACAATTGATAAATGGGTAAAGTCCAAAGTACAGAAGGAGCCTCACACTACGGGTTCATCTGTTCTCTACAAAATAGCAGTACATCTGTCTGTGTCAAAGTGGACACACAGAGAAAGAGTAAAACTGACAAATGTAGGATCTAATTTCAAAACAAATCTAAATTCAAACACCAGAAGAAGACAGAATCAAAACTCAAAACAAATCAGTGAGGTATTGAGGGCTCTCTCACAGAATAAATTAGAGGATATAAGATAGTTTTAAGTTTTAAAATGCAAATTTGATATTAATTTCCTCATATAGTTTAAATGTAAGTATCTTGAAAAAAGTTATCTCTAATGGTAGATATATATTATGTACCTTTAGTTAAAGGTGGGGTAGGTAAGTTTGAGAAACCGGCTCGAGATCGCTAGAATTTGAAAACACAACCGGAGAAAATCCGCCACTTCCTTATAGAGCCCCTCCTCCAACACACACGAACGCGCACATGACGCACGAGATAAGTTTGTGCCCCGATGGAAGGCTGACAGGCAGTTAGGCCGGTTGTACTTTTTACAGTATTACGGCTTCTACAGATGACATTTTTTTATGGATTTTTTGTCAAAGCACTTAAGATATTCATTGCTATCGGGATGTTAAGAGCATTCCATGGAATATAACAAAAAGTGTATCTCGAGCCGGTTTCTGAAACGTACCCCACCTTTAATATACACAGTTTAAGACACTTTTATTTATTTAGTCATTTCCAATGCTTGTCCACAATAGTTGTACAAGAAAAAAAAGATGGACTTCTGCTATAGAATCTGCTATTTGCAAATAATGTTACAGTTTGTATTTTACTTTTATTAACCAGTAGTACACAGAAAAAGACAGTGACTGATGATGAAGATCATTTGGCTGGAAAAGAAAGGAGAGTCGACTACACCAGTGCTCTCTGATGCTGAACCAAACCCAACTCAGAAAGAGAGAGTTGCTATTCAGCATGAGAGAATCAGGCAAAACATCACAGATTATCCGGGTTAATTGCACAAACACACTCCTGACACACTCATTCACAAATTCACATGGTTTGAATCACTCCATCCATCATCACCCCTCAGCAGGATCAGTGGGTTCGGGCCTGGCACATGACAGGTGGCGGTGATGGTGGGATTGTGGATGAGGCTGAGCCACGCTATGTGTGTGAGATTTACCAGCAAAGGTGGGGCAAAAGGGAACTCCGACGACCAGCCTGTTTGTAATACCTTGCATGGCGTTGTGCGGCAGCTTGGGCAGCGTGTCCAGCTTCTCCCAGGAGTAGGACGGCGTGGGAATACCTTCCTCGGAGCTGCACATCAGCATGATGTCATTGCCTACATCCAGAGTGCCCTGGATACGACATGCTGGCACCGAGGGTGGCACTGGCAGATGGAGACAGTGGGTGGCGTTGTGTTAACCACTTTGCAAAGCAAATATAATGTTTTCCTGACTGTCGAATATTCAAAATGGTATATTCAAGAGCTGAAGAATAATCAATTCAAGAGTGCTTGCATGCTTTTTGACAGCAAGTTGTTGCCTGTCTAACATTTTTATCTTGGTTGCTTACAAATTGAAGAGCTGTACCGTTGGCAAAACAAGCTTTCATGTTAAAAACCAAGCCAATAAAATATTTATTAGCATTAGTTCTCATAAACCTGACATACAAAATATTAATTATTCTCTTCATGGTCTCAGTCAATGCAGTGACCAACACGTTATGACATTTTGTTGAAATAGATACATCTTTAAACCTGCTTATATCTGAAATTAGAGACTTGTTTGTATTTTCTTCACATTTAATAAAGAAAAAGTATGTAAGCAAGTTACCCAAAACAGTGAGCCCAATGACGCCGATGTTGCGCCCCCCTCTGTCTGGGAGGTTGTTGACCAGGCACTGGTAGGTCCCAGTGTCCGACAGCTGGGTGTTGTTGATGAAGATCGAGGCACTTGTACTTGGCATGGTGGCCGAGAAGCCCACACGCCCAATGAGGTGGTTGGCGAGGCTGAACACCTGGCCGCCCTGGTAAATGATCACCTGGATTGAGATGTCATGGGAGGGGATGGAAGAGGGACAGAGAAAGTGATGGAAAATGATAGAGTTCGTAAAATAGAAAAGTAAATGGTAAGGGTTGGAAAGCAGAAAGTGACATTGGTGACATGAGTTCAGCGAGAAATGAGGGGGAAGAGAACAGAGAAACAAATATTATGAAATAGCAATTCAGAGATGTTTATTACGAATAACAAAAGACAACATAATCTGCTCCTGTAGTCAAAAGAAATGTAGAGAATAATACCCAACTCAATGCATTTGGTCATTTTCAGTCAACTTTATGAATGTGCATCTTGAACATTTACTGTAGTGGCCTGTTACAGATGTCTGTCACTAGAGGGAGCCCAAGTTCCACTATGAGGCTGAACAACGGACAGAGAAAGTTAAGGAGAAACGGACTTTGCTCTTAAGATACAAACAGACAGACAGACAGACAGACACGGAGAAAAACCTTTTATTTGTAAGTGGTTGTCTCTAGCTCACTGAGTAAATGTCAGAGTAAGAAGTACATACTAAAAATATGCTTTTATGGTACCATAAAGCTCAGATAAAAGCATCCGCTAAATGGTATGCATAATTGAAACTTGGAAACATATAACCTGCAATCAGATGAATGCAGAAGTAACAATGCAGAAAGGTTCGTGCACAATGTATGACAACCTGCAAATTAAAACATAACTTTGACCTTAACAGTAATAAAAACACTTTTATGGGTGAGGTATAAGTTTGTCAGGTCTACAGCAACTAAGGATCAATGTGTTCAAAAGCTTTGCTCAGGCCTTTAGACGTGGTCTGAACAGTTTGGTTGTGAGGCCGAGCCACATGCAAATAAGCTCTCACCCCTCAGCTGGGCTCACACAAAAGATGAAGAGGAGCCACGCAAACACATGGTATGTGCACACAAGTCTGCACTCACACACACGCGCACTAAGTCACGCGTGGACACGCACACACATCTACACAAAGCATGGAGGGGAATCAGAGCAGCGATTCACTTTGGTGAAAAGAGCCCTCATTGAACTGTTCAAAGAGGAAGGGAAACAACCGGCACCAGTGTGTGTGTGTGTGTGTGTGTGTGTGTGTGTGTGTGTGTGTGTGTGTGTGTGTGTGTGTGTGTGTGTGTGTGTGTGTGTGTGTGTGTGTGTGTGTGTGTGTGTGTGTGTGTGTGTCTGTGTGTGTGTGTGTGTGTGATAGTTCTAAAATTGCAGGAGTGTGTATGTGTCTCTGTCCTCCACCGCTGTTTAACGGTTGTAAATTGTGCGGCTGCAATTTCCTGAGTGCAGTACGCTCGCTTTGTCCTCTTATGTGCAGATGAATAGGCAGCTCCTCAGCTGTGATGAGCCTGCAACTCCATCTTATGTGTGTGTGTGTGTGTGTGTGTGTGTGTGTGTGTGTGTGTGTGTGTGTGTGTGTGTGTGTGTGTGTGTGTGTGTGTGTGTGTGTGTGTGTGTGTGTGTGTGTGTGTGTGTGTGTGTGTGTGTGTGTTTCATTGTATATTCATAGACTCATGGGGAGTGTATCATGATTTGAGTTGTGTGTGCCGGTGTGTAATTGTTCTGCCACACTCTAATAACCATGTGGTCTCACATATATTTTGTATGTCCACTTTTTCCCAGTCTAATCTATAATATTTTTTCCATTTTTCAGGCTGTCCGTCTCTGCCCACCTCTCTGTTTCACTCTCTAACAGACGGCACCTGTACAGTATGACCTGGCTCTACACTCCTGATGACCTAACTATATAATCTGCTTGCTCGGTGAAAGTGATCCGATCAATCCTCCTCACACGCAACACACTGTGCGTGTTTGTGTGTGTATTAACGCAGGCCCAACATTGTGATTGCATCTTACTCATAACTTAGCTATCATATTTTTCTGAATTCTGTGGGTTTTATTTTTCACAAATCTACAAAAATGAATATATTAAGGTAACAATACTGTATCTCAAAAGCCTTTTACTGTGTTTGTCCACCTTAAAACATGATACATTTCACCTATTCTCTTGTCTCTGTCCATATCTATGTGTATATAAATCACATCATCATTTTGCATGGCCTGGTTGGCTTTGTAGCTGTGCGCTGGGATAAAAAGAGGTCATGGCTGGCACTCAGATGGCGGCTGGCCCTAAGAACTCTAGCTGGACTAGCTGGACGCCCCGCTGCTGGCCCAGTGGTAAACCTCTGCTACATCCTAAATCCCTTCACACACACAGGCACTGCAAGCATTCCCTCACACTAACTATCCCATTTTCTTGCTACAATCTAGCCTGTAAGTGTGAGCCACGACTGGATGCACACAAGGAACCTTCATATATTCTCCGTCACGGTGTCAGTCTCACAACCATAGCCTACTTATGGCTGACCCTAAGGACCCTGTTGGCCCCAGACACGAGGGACACTGCCACCACCTCAATAAAGCCTGAATAAACCTCTAAACCCCAATAGCTTCCCGTCAATGTACTGACTGTAAGCTGCTACTGTTATCCCTTTATATCCTCTGAGACATGTTGTGAAACAATATGGGCCCAGATCCATTTCTCCATCTCTTCAAACTGCTGGCTTTGAATGATTTAGCCCATACTCTACGTACAATGTACTTTACCCATGATGCCATATTCCCAAGCACACAGTCCAGTCAGTGAGCACAATCATCAGCCAATTGCTGTGTTTTCTTTGTGGTGCATTCAAGTACACTACAACAACTCTCTTTGTTGGGTAGGTCAAGTAAGCTCAAGTTTATTCAGCCCAACATCATAAGGAGAATAAATAATCAATAACAAGTAAACACATTGAAGAACCCTCAGGGAAGAGAGGAAATAGAGATATTCCATCACCTCAGACAGCAGGGGGGAGAATAGGTGCAATAGGTGGGAAAAGTAAATGTTGCTATGAATACAAAATAAAGCAATAGGAGTCAAATACAACAATAAGATGTATCCATAACATCCATTCACCAGTGATCCATAATCCATAATGTATACATTTAAATAAAGCTGATGATGATGATGTAGTAAACAAGAATGGGATATGTTTAATTATGATGTTAATGTACAACGTAAACATAGGTAGAGGTGAGAAGGAACTGCATAACAAAATCTGAGAACAGAATAAAAAGGACATTTGTGTATAAGGTACATGTCCTAAAGAAGGAATGAGTTTCTATATTGTCGTAACCATGCAGTCACAGTGCTACAATAAAAAAATTATCAGTGATGGATAGAAATAAGATGGACTTTTATTAATCCCTCGTGGGGAAATTGTTTCTACTAGTGTTAGGAACAGTGTGCTGCCATTTTGAACGGCACCCGGGGAGCCGTGTAGGGAACGGTGCCTTGCTCAGGGACACCTCGGTAGCACTTGGTCTTGCCGGGACTTGGACTGGTGACCTTCCAGTTGCCAAGCCAAGTCCCTATCGACTTCACCACCCTGATGAAATGATTCCCAGAAGCAATCCCAGAAAGTAACAGAAGTTAAACTGATGTACTGTACATTTGCAGTAGATTTTGGTCTCAAATAGGAGTCTACTTCACTGGTTCAGTCAACGGAGGACTGGTCATATTTGGTCTCTGAGATTAGGGTATGCAATGTCCAAGGTTGTGACTGTGACCTTGATACCGTAGGGATCAGGCCGGTTTAGTGATATGTGTCCTTCAACTAAAGGTAAGGGTTCAAGTCCTAATATCAGCAAGAATTATTATGCTCAAGTGACCTTTAAGAAAGACACTTTAAACCCTTGGGGAAAATGACGGTTGCTGACTCTGCATACTGATGTCCCTGGAAGTAGGCAAGCAAATAAAAAAAGAACTTCCTCCGTGCAGATCGATAAAAGGTATCACATTAATGTGTATGAGAGTGTGTGTTGAAGCTAAGTGTAGGAGTTGTAATATAACCTCTCCACAGGGAGGAGTTACAGCCTCAGACAAACAACATGTCTCTTATGGCTTTGTCTGAAATAGGCCCTTGTTCATTTTCGTTGACGTGTCCTGCACAAATGGTTTAGGAAAAGTTAGGGGAGGCAATGATGGGGGTTTGTGAAAGCAGCATCTATTTGAGCTATCCTCTGGTGGATTGTTAGGTTCAGATAAGGATCAGCTGAGTATGATCAGCTAAAATACGTATCTGTTTTCAATTACAGATTGAGATTATTCTTTGTACCAGACTCTCTATGACCTCAATTTCAACAGAGCCTCATTTCACCATAAGTGCAATTGTTTTTGGAAAAATCAACATGGCAACCTTTACAGGAATTGAAAAAATATTTAACAAATTTTTTCCAGACTCAAATTAATTGAGAAGTGATGCAACGGCATATCAAACGTTTTCATCAGTCGTGTTATCGATAAAACTTCTCCTTTCAGCTAGAGTAGGTAGAAAGAGAGAGTAGAAATTGGATTTAAACCGATTTCAGGCAAAGCTGACAATATTGAAATGCCGGACTCAGCTAATTGAAGAAATGTGTTTTATGTGTTGTACCAACAGTTTTGACACATTATCAGTGTTTAAGAGTTGAAGAGGAGAAAAAAACCTGGAGCTTTAATCGAGCATGAATAAAATATATCCAGCATTTTACAGAGCGACTGTGGCTGCGAGGGAGTGCGGTCGTCTTTCAACCAGAATGTTGTGGGTTCGATCCCAGCCCATGCAGTCAACATGTCGATGTATCCTTGGGCAAGATACTTAACCCTGAGTTGCTCCCGATGGCATGGCCATCGTGTGTGAATGTGAATGTGCATGTTAGGTCCTAGAGTAACATACACTGCTCTGTATGAATGGGTGTGAATGGGTGAACGACATGTAGTATGTAAAGCGCTTTGAGGGGTCTTAAAGACTGGATAAAGCGCTATATAAGTACAGTCCATTTACAGAGGATAAACAACTGAGTAAAATGATTGTCTAATGTATGTGTGTGTGTGTGTTCAAGGATTATCACACACCTAGCAACCAAGAGGAAAGGTCAGGAGATTGATCACAACAACAGCATGATACACAGATTACATACGCAGAAAACTGCACATACATACACACAAACAAACACTGCTCTGAGCTGCATGGCTACATGTTGTAATATGGACCTTATCTTGTCAGCAACACAGAGTGAAACACAATGACTAAAACCACAACAAATCTAATATTTAGAAATAATTAAAAAAGAAACATAACCATTTGTTAGTTACTGAATTTGTCGTCACCTTGTGAATTTTCGTCCAATATCCCACCAACTCATGAGGGAAATACCTATCTCTTAGCAGTTAAATGCTCCTATATGCTGACCAGCTGGTCTCTAACTGTGTCTGTCTGCTGAGTTTTGCTGGGGGTGAAGTGTATTTCAGGATTATCTGCTGCTGCAGCCAAAAGTTCTGCTACAGAAAACCAAAAACACAGAAGATGCAATACAATTCCATTGAGCTGAGGGGAAATGCAAGCTGTCCACATTTAAATCATCTGTAATGCTCCTCAGACAGCAATGCACAACGTTGGCACTCGTTCTCCACAACAATTAAAGCTCACATTTGATTAATTAACTTTTACAGTCTAATTAAGCTTAAGCCTGTAAACCACCAGGTGAAGTCTTTAACAACTTGGCGAACCAAAGCATCGAGCAAATACAGGAATAATCTGGGCTTTAACAAACGGCTAAAGTTTGCAAAGTCAAGCCGGTACTGTTTCCCTATCAAGAGTGCTAAATAAGTTGCATTGCCTCTTGTTATCTGAACTAGGTAGTCAAATGTGAGCACAGGGGGATCTGAGTGGATCAAATGCACTCACCAAAGTGCTTACGCGGGTTGTGGGGGTGTGGAAGTGTACAGAATTGTGTTCAGTAATTCTTAATGGCATTTAGCATCAACTGTAATCAGTTGTGACATTCTCTTCATCGAAAATGACCTTGTAGTTGTACTGTCGCCGCACGCATGTCATCACTCACCAAATTCACATGTATAACCTGATTGCTAAATTATAGCTCACACTTATTCTGTTACTTCTGTATGTCACTGTATGCATATTGTATTTAATGTTCAATTTGTGACAATGTACGCTTCAAGACCATGTGTGCATCACTGTGCTTTTACCCATTGTTCGTAGGTATACGCACATTAACATGGACACTATAACACGTGTGAGGGTATAGCGTGAGAACATAATGATTGTTATGCAGGCTTTTACATGTCTCCGATTTCTTCGCGTAGCATCTAAAAGTCACATGCATTCATCCACGAGTAACTGCCTATGTGTTACTGTTGTTTTCCATGTCATACAGGTGTGCTCATTTGATTAACTCTTATGTGTGCATTTATGGATGTATGGAAACATTGATGGGAGTTTTCACACTTCTATTGAGCCTCATGAATGCATGTACAGTGGGGCAAAAAAGTATTTAGTCAGCCACCAATTGTGCAAGTTCTCCCACTTAAAAAGATGAGAGAGGCCTGTAATGTTCATCCTAGGTATACCTCAACTATGAGAGACAACATGAGAAAAAAAATCCAGAAAATCACATTGTCTGATTTTTAAAGAATTGATTTGCAAATGATGGTGGAATGGAAGTATTTGGTCAATAACAAAAGTTCATCTCAATACTTTGTTATATATCCTTTGTTGGTAATGACAGAGGTCAAACGTTTTTTGTAAGTCTTCGCAAGATTTTCACACACTATTACTGGTATTTTGGCCCATTCCTCCATGCAGATCTCCTCTAGAGCAGTGATGTTTTGGGGCTGTCGCTGGGCAACACAGACTTTCAACTCCCTCCAAAGATTTTGGGGTTGAGATCTGGAGACTGGCTAGGCCACTCCAGGACCTTGAAATGCTTCTTACGAAGCCACTCCTTCGTTGCCCGGGCGTTGTGTTTGGGATCATTGTCATGCTGAAAGACCCAGCCACGTTTCATCTTCAATGCCCTTGCTGATGGAAGGAGGTTGTCACTCAAAATCTCACGATACATGGCCACATTCATTCTTTCCTTTACACGGATCAGTCGTCCAGGTCCCTTTGCAGAAAAACAGCCCCAACGCATGATGTTTCCACCCCCATGTCTCACAGTAGGTATGGTGTTCTTTGGATGCAACTCAGCATTCTTTCTCCTCCAAACACGTCTTGCTGAGTTTTTACCAAAAAGTTCTATTTTGGTTTCATCTGACCATATGACATTCTCCCAATCCTCTTCTGGATCATCTAAATGCTCTCTAGCAAACTTCAGACGGGCCTGGACATGTACTGGCTTAAGCAGGGGGACACGTCTGGCACTGCAGGATTTGAGTCCCTGGCGGCGTAGTGTGTTACTGATGGTAGCCTTTGTTACTTTGGTCCCAGCTCTCTGCAGGTCATTGACTCGGTCCCCCCGTGTGGTTCTGGGACTTTTGCTCACCGTTCTTGTGATCATTTTGACCCCACGAGGTGAGATCTTGCGTGGAGCCCCAGATCGAGGGAGATTATCAGTGGTCTGGTATGTCTTCCATTTTCTAATAATTGCTCCCACAGTTGATTTCTTCACACCAAGCTGCTTACCTATTGCAGATTCAGTCTTCCCAGCCTGGTGCAGGTCTACAATTTTGTTTCTGGTGTCCTTTGACAGCTCTTTGGTCTTGGCCATAGTGGAGTTTGGAGTGTGACTGTTTGAGGTTGTGGACAGGTGTCTTTTATACTGATAACGAGTTAAAACAGGTGCCATTAATACAGTTAACAAGTGGAGGACAGAGGAGGCTCTTAAAGAAGAAGTTACAGGTCTGTGAGAGCCACAAATCTTGTTTGTTTGTAGGTGACCAAATACTTATTTTACCGAGGAATTTACCAATTCATTCATTACAAATCCTACAATGTGATTTCCTGGATTCTTTCCCCCCATTCTGTCTCTCGTAGTTGAAGTGTACCTAGGATGAAAATTACAGGCCTCTCATCTTTTTAAGTGGGAGAACTTGCACAATTGGTGGCTGACTAAATACTTGTTTGCCCCACTGTATGTGTGAAGCCAGTAAATATAATGAAGCTCTGCATGTCTGTATGTGGATCTGCAGTGCATTTGGATCAGCAGTCTGTCAAATGCCAGTGTGTGTGTGTGTGTGTGTGTGTGTGTGTGTGTGTGTGTGTGTGTGTGTGTGTGTGTGTGTGTGTGTGTGTGTGTGTGTGTGTGTGTGTATGGGTGTGTGTGTGTGTGTGTGTGTGTGTGTGTGTGTGGTGTGTGTGTGTGTGTGTGTGTGTGTGTGTGTGTGTGTGTGTGTGTGTGTGTGTGTGTGTGTGTGTGTGTGTGTGTGTGTGTGTGAGTCGGTGTTTGTGTGTGTGGTGAGAACAGCTGCGATATGGAGCCTGTCGTGGGCGTGGGTTAATTAGTGCAGAAGATGATTGTATTATTTGGACGGCCGACCAGCGCCAGGGTTCAAAGTAATGGGGGGCAGGTGAGCTTGTACGGCCTGCAGCTGCATGTTAAACAACTCAAATGGAATCACAGAAGTCCCGCAAGGGGGGAGAAAGAGTGAAAGAGACAGAGACGAGGGAAGGGAAGGTGAGAAGAAGAAAAAAAAACAGAAAGAAAATAAGAGTAGTAGGCCAGGAAGGGACAATGGTAAGAAACCAGTTGGACACAATGTTCAACTAAATTCCACATCATGCAATGTTTGTGTGTGCCAATTAAACCATTGCCAATGTTCTCAACAAATTGATAACAGTTACATGTGCATCACTGTTGAGGGAAAGGTAGAGAAGTGCAACATGACAATGCTGTCCTGCAGGCTACATTGAGAAAGTGAACTAAACTATGGACATACCTTAAGCTAACTACTACTATATATATAATACTAGCTAATACAGTCATCTAATATCTATAACTAAGACCCTAAAGGTGCGTTCAGGTGCACTGGAAAGAGAAATCTGGTGTATTTGTATTGGGTGCAAAATGAACTGTAATGTAGCAATTATGCAGACAGTTTCTTTAGACACATGTGTCACTGCACATTTAGCATACATGTGCAGTACCGTGATCATCATAGTGAACTATGATCACCAGCCATGTAACTGCGCTGGATGTCCCTTAAGCTTCAGAGAGTCTCTCTCTCTGTGGATGCATTGTTCAAATTTCTCGATTCTCAAGATTATTCAATTCTCTTTGCGCTGTATCTGAGCACACCTTAGTATAGATCAAGTCTTGTGTACCTGCTTTGACTTTACGGTTGGTGTTGGGAAGCAGCACGGACATCCACATGATGCGTATGCAGTAACATTGCATTAGAACACAAGTTACACACATTTCAGTGACAGTAGACAACTAAACATTGCAACTCACCTCTGTCTACTTTCTAACAAAACTCTCATCACAGTTAATGATAAACAAACCGATTTGAGGAACTCTAAAGCATGCAACGATGCCGAGTCACTGTGAGTGAGTGGGTGCGCTGGTGATAACCACTCTACCTGTTCTGGCTGGTTGGCATTGGACAGTGGTGTAACCATCCAGATGATGTTGAGGTTGTTGAGGGCAGCGCTGGTGGTGAACGAGCAGGGCAGGACTGCTGCTTGGCCGCGGGCCACCTGGATACTGCTCTGGGCCACCGTCACATCCAGCGCCCGCACACACACTGTAGGAGGAAGGAGGCGGTGATCAGTGTCTTGATACAGCATAAATAAGCACACACGACACCAACGTGCAAACAAGTAAAACAAGAGGACAGAATGAGATCGAAATGTAGCATAACAACTCCCACTGGATGGATCTTACACAATCGTTCCTATCATATTCTTTCACTGTAATAGAAAGTATTCAGTCCTCCTTAAGGCTATTTGAGTCCTCTATAACAAGTGTTATAGGGAAAAGAAATGCGTTTAATAGGTCAAAGATAAAGAAGTAAGACACAGACAGAGATGGTGATGTGTATAAATACCCATGTGTACGCAAAGGTTTCATATTTTAAAAAGGGAAAAGTCATGTGTAAGTCTCATTGAATCCAATGTATATCGCCTTTACAACAAAACAACAGATTTCTGAACCAAACTCCTCTTTTAAAATGCTCTCATCAGCTAAACAAACCTCTAGACCACATTGTGAAGGGATCAAATTAAATATGTAAAAGTTTAATGGGGAAACACGATAGGCTGTCTCCCGAGTTATTCATTTCCCTAAAACAACTTGCTTCTTGCTAATTTCATGGGAACGCAGTGTATCACTACATACTAAATGAACATGACAAGTGGGAATAGTAATGGTTATTTCTGGTATTATTTGCACACATATGCACAGTATGCACACAGCATACTAAACAACCATGATAGCTTGTTTTCTTTCCATGCAACAAAGGTATATGTTCTCCAACTAAGAAACTGATGAGCTTTTCTCATCTGCACTGAGCTGTCAGCCTCAACAGACCCATAAAGACAAATATGTACATGCAGCATCCTATTTCTGGAACAGCTAAAGACATTACAGGCAAAATTAAGTTAGACTTCCCCCGCAAGCATGTATCCATGTCCAAAAACCCCAATGGGAAGTCATCTTATCTAAACATGACAAGGAGGAGGATGGCACTGATATGATTACAGATAATTGATCATGTCCTTGTTAGTGATAATGTAAGATGATGATCTTTCCATAAGCCAATACTAGAAACGACAGGCCTTCATGTGTGGTTACGTAGGAGTCAAGCCAGATGTCAAGTGCAATCACTGATCACTTCCGACAACACAATATAAATCTCACCATACATCAGATTATCTGTTTTATTTTTAAGTCACAAAATGTATAAGGCATGTGCTAGGAATTGTAAGGACATAAGTGTCGTTTATGCCTAATTTGGGTTCTGAATTTCAGCATCATTTTCTAGCTGACAGACTGCCTGTTGCTCCCTCTCTGTCCACCGGACACCTGCAGACTTCCTACGCTTTCCTTCTGCTGGCAGACACCACACACCCGGCAGGCTCACTGCTGGCACAGTGCAGATAGGCAGTGCTTGAACTGCTCCGCTCAGTAATGGTTCATTTGAGATATGTTCATGAAAAGAATTGCCATACATGCAAGCGATTTTCGTAAAAGGCGAAAAAATCCACTTCTATGTCAATATGTATGATTTACAGAAGTATAACTCCTCACTCAATTGCTTGAAAACAAGATTGCACATTAAGTAATGTAACGTCCTCTACGTGTGTACGTCACAATGCAGCTAATGGCCTCCCATTACCCCTCATGACGCCTACAAACTCAGGCCATCAATATATGTATAATATAATGAATAACAGGGTTTTAGGTCACCCCTCTAGTCTGATCTTCTTATGTCCTCTGTGTACACAATGTTCACTTCATGCGCAAAATCAACCTATGCTCTTAATCGAGGATTTCCTGCAAAAAAGGCGAAGTTCACACGAAGGGTTACGACCCTAACAGCATGTGCTATTGTATCGGCAGCATGAGATCAGTGTAAGTGTTCATTCTCATGGCCACATAGATATTAAACGTGCTAGATTTAGAGAGGGGATAAAGACAGAAGAAGATTAAGGAAAGGAGGAAGAAAATAAAGAATGAGAAAAACTGAACGAAAGAATGAAAGAGGAGGTCCTAGAGGAGTGAAGATAGAAGGAGCATCTTATCGTCTCTAAGCCTCCTCCAAGGCAGCAGTCTCTCAAGCCCACAACAGCTGGAGGGCTCATTTCAAAACACTGGATTAGAGAACCCATGAGCACAGAGCCTGTAAGCTCCCACGACCAACCAAGAAACACACACTAACAACATCTCAAATAAGCACAGACACATGTACTGTACATATAGCGTTCACATTATGCACATTTGATCTCCAACACAGACACACACAAGGCATCCCACCCACTGCTATGCATCTTCAAACTCAAGTGTGACATGTACGGTAGCCCTTCAGGGACACATCTAAAAGACAGAGAGGGGAACAGAGAGGGGAACAGCTCGACAGCTCGTCCGCTGAACTGTGTAGTTGCTTAGCATTGCCTCATTCTTGCAAACAATACTTTCAAAGATTTATGCCAGTTATTCAGCACTGCTCTTGGAGCATGTCCGGTAGACAACCTCTCTTCCACAAAGAATAATGTAAAGGGTTGGTATGTGAGGGATCAATGGTGGGAGTCAAATGTGGCCACCAAGATATGTATTACCCACAGTTAAACCTGTTGTGGCACAGCAACGTTTAGCAATGCTGTCCAAATGCCATGATTCGAGTCAAAAGCGAACAATTCTGATTGTAGGAAATGCTCTCTAAGCAGGCCTGAGGATGATACAGTATGTTGTGCTTTTTCCTGTTTCGTTCTTTTCCTGCATGGTTTTGTTCTGCCTGTCTTGCTCAGCGCTGCCCACAGAGTTCTGCAGTTGTCTTCATGTCTCCAGGCTCATAAGTAAAGTAAATGAGCAGTCCATCTCATTGGGTTTAACATCCAATACTCTCCATTTCCCTGACCACGTTTTATTCCCTGCTGCTCTCTTTTTTCAGCCCTGAGCTGCCTCAAGGCGCCGCACAGCAGGACTGAGCCTGGCTGGAAATAGCAAAAACTAAACAGTCATTCCTAACTGATGCTGACCTGCCAATTCCCACAGTGACTGTAATAGATGAACTTGCACCTTAATTAATGACTGACAGAGAGACTTTAGTAGGTCCTTGTTAATCCAAACTCTTGTATTCCATTCTGATAAAACATTCAAGATGATTTGATCAACAACATTTAGTCACTCAATTACTACAAAGACGTGTGATTTAAATGACCAAAAACACAGTATGCTGACTACAGCAGATCTATGAATGTAGATTAGGACAAATGTACACCTCATTGTTAAGTCAGTTCGCAAAATGTAGACAGTTAAGGTATCAGTATTTCTTAGCTCTAAGCATTGACATACAAGACGGATGATATTGGCTGTCTGGGATTTATTAATACATGAAATAAAGGGCCAAGGGTATAGAAAGCCTCTGTGCAAGTGTGTTCTCTTGTGAACAGTAATTTATCACCTGAGTTGTGTTTTTCATTTTGCATGTTTTTGTCAATAATAAAATGACTCAGTAAATGGATAACTTGTTGTGTCAAATAAATCATGTTTGGCATTCATTTCATTGTAACACAAAAAAATGAGCATCATCCAAAATAGATGGACCCAGTCAATTATAATTAAATCAGTGATTTGTCAACTTCCCACAAAAGTTCTTTAAGCTTATGAATATGTTTTCTTTTAAAATGACTTATTAGGACAGAATTGTTCTTTATGTTTTGCATGGAGAAAAAGGTAGGAAGTAACAAAGGACCAACAAGAGAGGAGTAACGGTTAAGGAAGTGGGGAGAAAGTTTGGGGTGTAATGTACAAGGAGGATGAACAGAGAAGCACAAGTCAAGGGTGCACAATGAGAAGGGAGGAACAAAAGTCAGATAGGGAGGTACAGCAAGGAGGAATACATAAGGGAGAGAAAGGGGAGGGTGGAAATTCAGGAGGGTAGAAGCAAAAAGGGAGGATGCTGTTGTTTCTAGAGAGCCCTAATTGATAAAGTCACCCCAGGCAGCGCTTGCAGTGCTGGAGGAGGGAAGGAGAGCACCTTCAGCGTGGCTCCGTTAAACTGGTCTCCTCTTCATTCGGGAGCCAAGTGTCAAAACTGCTGTTGATTAATGCATGAGAGAACCATACACCTCAGAGAGCATGGAAATAATGTGTAAGCGTGTGCTGCAAGAGTGTGTGTGTGTTTGCATACAATCTCAGTGAAGCTAGGGTTCAGCCATGATGGCATGGAGAACACATGCAGGGTGAATGCAACACTTCCACTCTCTCACACACAGACAATCCCTGCTTGGCAAGTCATTTGCATCCTGTGTTTTTATTCATGTGGCTCTTTTATTCATAGGTTTGACTTTTATTTCAGTTTCAAACAGATGCCCTGATGCTGTGATGAGCCTCTGGCACAGCTTCAGTGGGAGGGCTGGAACACACACACACACACACACACACACACACACACACACACACACACACACACACACACACACACACACACACACACACACACACACACACACACACACACACACACACACACACACACACACACACACACACACACACACACACACACACACACACACACACATTTTAAAGTGAGATGATTGATGATGGTGCTAAAAGAGTGGCTAAAGAAAGGCAACACACATGTGAAAGTTACATTTTAATCCTCTCTATACTAAGTGTATTCCTCTTTGCAGGCAACAGTGAGTATCCAAATCCTCCAACTCGTCTTAAATGACCATCAATCTGTGCTTTCAGGTTCCGTGACAATAGTATTGTCATCTTTGAAGGAGAAACCAACACAGACATCACAGTCAGCAGGCGAATGCGTGATAGCCTCCTTTTGTCAGCTGCGTTTTCTCCGAGCGTGAGACCTCTTAAGGAGTGAGAGGAGAAGAGTGAGGCAGCGACGAGAGATCGAGAACATCTTGTATCTCCTGCTTCAGGCGTGACAGTTGGCAGCTCTGATCACATTTCATGTTTAATCTGCATCCACTCTTTGGACTCAAACGCCATTTGCGATTTGCGTTCGTGCTTTAACCTACACACTAGAAGTGAAGCAACTGCGAGGACAAAAAGCATGAAATCAAGCACAAGCATGAACACATCCACACATGGATTCCTGTGCACCGACACCTGTGCCCACGCAGAAACGACGCTCTGTCCCATTCCTTTTGCAGGATACCCAGGGGCCTTGTGATGGGCTGTGTCCATGTATGGCGGACCCTGTGATGTCGCGGCTGCCCGTGAGGCACCAGGGCGAACCAACAAGCGAACAAAGACATCCGTGTGAAACTCAGGTGGTATGGCTGTGTACCCAGCTGCTCGTGGGAACTCATCAAGCTCAAAGCACTGCTGAGGTAAAAATAAGTCACAGAACAACTACGTTTTGAAACTGAATGTGTATAAGTGTATACTGCCTGAATACCTCTTTATAAGCTGCGATGACAGACATTTTATGAATGGATATAATGATTGGGTACAGTATATGTTCCTTCTGCATAGTCGGGAAAGCCTAAAATATTATTGCGAGTTCAATGGAATAAACATTTTGTTTTTGAATTGTCTTGCTGAGAGTGAAGCCAGACAGATAAAAAAGTGTAAAACAGTTAGCCTAGCTTAACATGGAAACAAGGAGAGAGCAGTCTGGCTCTGTCCAAAGGTTTTAAAAAGCCCACCGACATATTATTTTTGTTTGTGTAGAGCAGGGGTCTCAAACTCAAGGCCCAGGGGCCAAATCCGGCCCGCGACTTCATTTTATGTGGCCCCGCAAGAGATTGCAAAGAATATAATTATACGGTTACATGCCACTTTACAGAAGCAGGTTGCCCGTAAACTACATGTCCCACAATGCATCTCGTTTTGTGACATTGTGCACTGAAGAGACTTGCAATTATTTGCCCTGGACTTCTGCTTTCAGACGTAGTTAATTACTAAGTTATCCGATAATAATCCAATTCAGAGGCAATAATGTCATATAATACATTATTTTATATATATATTATATATAGGCCCTAGCTACAACCGGCTCTTTGAGTGCATCCTTTATGCGAATGTGGCCTGCAATGAAATTGAGTTTGACACCCCTGGTGTAGAGGATAACAATCAGTTTTTTTGTGAATGAGTGTGCGGAAAAAACATGTATTGGGAGTGTCAGTAATGTATTGCTGTCTCCACAGGAAGTTACACAACTTGCAATTTATACCCTTTTTGTACACTGTTTGTTCAAATGAAACAAACAAGATACATTTATTGATATAGTCCGTGTCAAAGGTGTAAGTAGGTTGACTTTGTTAGCTAAGGGCAGCTGTTTCCCCTCTTTTCATTCTTAATGCTGAACTAGGCTAACCGGCAGCTGGCTGCAGCTTCATAATTAATGTATTGCCTGTAACAATATTCAACAAAGTAATTCTCAGCAAGAAACATAGCAAGCACATTTTCCAAAATGTCAATATATGTCTTTGAACTTATTGTGCAAGCTGTGCTGTCTATATAACATCTGATACATCTATTTAATTCTGATAGATGATAAACCTAATACTCACTTTAGATGTTGATAGGGCTGTAAGAGGATGTTACACATCTAGTAAACAAACTGAGCCTTTAGGCTGGCCTTTTTATCAGAGTCTATAGGGAGCATATTATAAAAGGTCCTCATTCATATTTCACAAAGAAGCAAATGCTGGTCCTGTCTACTGTGTTCATAACAAACAAACCATACAAACAAACTGTGTACTAAATCTGAAAAATAACTTTCCTCCTGAGGGCACCGTCCTCTGTCAAATTGTGTGCAGATTTCGTTGTAAACTACTTACTATAGAAAATGAAAAATGATAATTTGCATGCTGGTACATGAATCTATATCTGAACGACTAGATACTTCTTCACATTACATTCTCTGATTGTTAAAAACATTATTGTGCACAATTCATTTATTGGGTGGGGGATTTTGGTTGGTCACAGCCAGGGATCTCAGATGATTTCAGGTTAAAGATTTGTCCTCACATGATTTGGCCCATTTAACCACTCCTTTTCTTCCATTTATCTCCCCTCCTCGTCTCCATGTTCTCCCCTTTTGGTCCTTCCGACAAACCCTCACCCGATGAAAGAGCCCTTCAAATCTCTCACTCATCCTCCCCTTCATCCCATGCCCCGCCCCTCCCAGTTGACCTATTAGCTACAACAGCCAACTCCCTAAGAGCGCCCTCTTACAACCCTACATAGCTTAATACTGTCCTCTTAACTGTACTGTGTCGGACTTGCCCGACTTACAGCGATCCTAATGTGTTACTACTATAAACAAAAGGCCTCATTGTCCACAAACAAGCTGTAGCATGTAGCATTGGTCACGCTATATGCTTACATCCTCACAATGAATGGACAGTCAAATGTGCAGCAGTTCAATCACACTTTATCTGAACTATTTGGAAGTTAGTTCTGGAACGCATTGCAAGATATTTGCTGGATAGAAGCAAAACATGTTGTCACATCACATGAGTAGCAGAAAGTCCCCACTTGTGACCTGGTCTGTATTGAGACATTGCAGCTGACTATAGGTTTATTTGTGTTTCTCTGGCATCAGCATACAAGTTGAGTCGACTGCTCTGGGGTCAAAGTTAAATGCAAATGACGGTGAAAAGTAATTGTTAACAAGCAAACTGGTGACCAACCAAACTAGTGAGCTCGTCTGTGTGCAATGAGCGAGCAGAAGGTTAAAGTAGGCCACTGCCCTCGTGCACAGATAAGCCCGGGCATTGGAAGACTACTGCTAAAGCGGCAAACAGATGGCTCTGCACATGCAGCCCTGGACATTACACACACACACACACACACACACACACACACACACACACACACACACACACACACACACACACGCACGCACGCACGCACGCACGCACGCACACACACCCACACACACGCACACCCCCACACACACACACACACACACACACACACACACACACGCACGCACGCACACACACACCCCCACACACACACACACACACACACACACACACACACGCACACACACACACACACACACACACACACACACACACACACACACACGCACGCACGCACACACACACACACACACACACACAAACACTTTGTCCAAAAAATATCAAGTACCAACTTCAGTGGAGTACACTAATCGCAATATTCAGCTCTAACCAAAAACATCTCCCATGCTCGCTCATACAGCAACAAAAAAACATGCTGTTTTGCAAATCGCCAGCACATGTTGTTGGGTATGTTGTTTCAAATGACAGCTGAGGAACCAGACCTGGATTCCCCTTAAGAAACAGATTATTTTCACGTCTCCATCTCTGTGTAACTCCATTCCCTGTCTGACATGCATGTTTGGCAAACCTGTCACAGTGTCTGCAGTGCACGCATATATCTAAAATCCTGGCAAGCATACTGATCTGCCAGTAAGATGACATGAATGGCAAGGGGTTATGTTTGGCTCTTTTGCTGCTGACATCCTCAAGTCTCTTTTAAGTGAGTGACAACAGTGTGTCTCCATGACTGGTATGTAGGTAGCTTAGAGGTAAAAGTTAAAATGACAGAAAGTGTAAAAAATGCAGCATTCCCTAGTCGAAGTACCATTATTGATTTTGATTAGAGCATAAGGTTGTTACACAATCATATTTGTAATTATGTCAATTACTAACCACCATAACGAGCAGTTGAGAAATGTAAATGTAAAAAAAGAACAACTTTAAAAATGATTGCAGATGCTTTATTTGAAACCAGAGGCCCTGACACTGTTGTATTGTGAAAACGCAGCGTTGTTACCTTCTGTACTATACGTCAGCAGGTAAGCAAGTCTACTGGCACTCCTCCACTGTCTGCACGACACAGGTTAACGCAAATACAGTCTAAGCTTCTCAGTCAGCCAGCCAGAGCCCCACAGTGCCAGCCAGCAGATAATACTAGAGTACTATTCCTGGAACCAGCATTTAGCCTAAGGTAGCTTTGTCTCATACCCCTTAGAAAGTAATTGGCTTGTAGGCAGTGATTGCTGTCTTACTTAATTGTCTTACTCTACTTTGTTCTTTTCTTTGTTTCTTTTCTGCATCATTCTGCCTCGTTGGATCTACCTCTTTGTATCTCTCGCTCTGTCTTCCTCTCCTTCACTACCTCTCCAAATTAAGACTATGATTTTAAGCCCGCCAACACTCGTCCTCAGGGCCGGCCCGCCGCACTGGCGTTATACATTTTCGCCTAGGGCGCTGAACTGTAGAGGGTGCGCAGGGGTGCAGTCCAGATTATTATTTATTTTTATTTTTTTAATAGGCCTATGTATATTTTTTTATTTTTGTCGGTGCCCCCCAGATTCCTTTTTTTAGGCGCCGCTCAGATCAGGATTCATTTGTTTTTTTTGAGAATATGAAAAATAAAACGTAGGGGCGCCCCAACACTGCACCACCCCTCTCTATGTTTTCTTTGGTTCTGTCCATTTGTGTTTCGCGTGTCGCGCGCGCTCGCGTCTTGAACGAGAATTAGAACTTCACTGTCACAACATGAAGCGGGGCAACCCCAACAAAAAGCCGTCTGGGGCGCATTGGAAAAGGCGAAGAAAGAGAGAGGAGGAAAAACTCCAGGAAAACAGAGGTATGTCTGATGACTGTTTGTGTTTATTGGCATTTTTCAAGCAACGGTATAAAGCTAGCTAGCTAACGTTAGCTAATGATAGCAGCTGATATATAGTATGATAGAAGCTAGCAGATGAGCTGCTTTACCATCTAGCTTGATAGCTCTTTTTACACCAACTGCACTGTGTGGTTTTTCTTGTATTCATTATATATATTTATTATTATTAAAGCTATCTATTTTGTTCCATCTGTAGCTTACAAATGGTAATGGTCTGGACACAAAATAAGTCTGCTAAATCATTAACTAGCTAGGTTATCACTTAAAAAATATATTTTGCATATTTGGGCACAGGAAATTATGTCAGCTGGTCTGAACTGCTCAGTATTATTGCAGATAGATACCTACTACATTATTCTCTGTGTAATTTCCAGGTGCATTGTTAAAATATCTAGGTAATCCCACTCCCACCACTGCACAACCTGAGTCTACTGCATCACTGCCTGATGTGATATTGCCTGTTGAGTTTATTAGGGTTGTGGGTAGTTCATACACATGTTCACACCTGGAAGCTTCCCAGCACAGTACCACAGTTTTCTAGTTTATTATTGTACATTACAATAGTACCTATATTACTAATAATGTACATGTTAATGTAAAACACAAAACACACACACACACACACACACACACACACACACACACACACACACACACACACACACACACACACACACACACACACACACACACACACACATGCATGTTTGACTGTGCATGCAGGTGAAAACGTATCGATACCGATCCCAAGTGAACCTGCTGCTACACAATCTGCAGGGGAAACATTGATCCCGAGTACCACAACACAGTCTGCAGCACGTGACGCCACAAAGGCAGCAGCTGTTGACCCTGCCGACTGTCCATCCATGTCTGATAAGGTAAGAACAGAGTTTGTGAGCAGAGGACCCTATCAGGCAAAACCACACTTAATTTTTTCAAAACGACAGGATGGGAGAAGCTGCCACCACCAATACTTTTATAGAAAACTGGTAAATGGGGAAAGAATCAAGAGAAGCTGGCTATTGTACTCACAGAAAAACGACAGCCTTTACTTTTTTTACTGCAAGCTGTTCTCCCAGAAGGAATACAAATTAATCAGTGCAGGACTAAATGACTGGAAAAATTGCCACCAATTACTGAAAACACACGAGAACACTCCAGAACATACTAAACACATGGAATCATGGAAAGAGTTAGAGTTTCGATTACAAAAGGGGCAAACTATTGATAGGACTGAGATGGCGCTTACAGACATAGAAAGGAAGAGATGGCATGAGGTGGTAACAAGGTTGGTCGCCATCATTCAATCATTAGCTGACAGAAACATGGGCCTCAGGGGAACATGTGACACACTCAACAAACCCAACAATGGCAACTTCCTTAAAGAAGTGGAGCTGATGGCAATGTTTGACCCTGTAATGAAAGAACACGTTGCTAAAGTCAAAAGGGGTGCAAGCCATACCACATATCTCGGAAAAAATATTCAAAATGAACTCATTGAATGTATCGGTGAGAGAATCAGTGCCCATATGATTGAAGAAATTAAGAAGGCTAAATATTATTCCATCATTCTGGACTGCACACCTGACATTAGCCACACAGAGCAGTTATCAGTCATCTTAAGGATTGTTACAATGGAAGAGATGCCACAAGTTAAGGATCACTTCATGGGGTTCCTTGTTGCTGAGGAATCAACTGGCGAGAGTTTGTCATCCCTCATCCTGGACAGGCTCCAAGAACTGAACATCCCCTTTGAGGACTGTAGGGGACAGTCTTATGACACTGGTGCCAATATGCGAGGGAAAAACAAAGGAGTTCAGGCCAGGTTACTTGAACTAAACCCGAGGGCACTATTCGTGCCATGTGGCGCACACACTCTCAATCTGGTGTTAGCTGATGCAGCGAAAAGCTCCCTAGATGCCACTGGATACTTTGGCTACCTCCAAAAGCTTTTTACATTGTTTTCAGCATCCACAAAGCGCTGGGACATTTTGAAGAGCCATGTCACCACTACCTTGAAATAATGGTCTGAAACCAGGTGGGAGAGCCGGGTCAATAGTGTGGAAGCTGTGCGATATCAGGCTCAACATGTTCGAGATGCACTTTTGGAGGTGAGGGACAAGGCCACTGACATGATGATCAAAATAGAGGCACAGTCTTTGGCTGAGGAAGTGGGGTCCTACCGCTTCTCCATTCGCACTGTGGTGTGGTACGACATCCTCAGTAAAGTCAAACAGGTCAGTAAGGTCATGCAGTCTGTGTCAATGCAACATGACATCGCAGTTGACCTCCTGAGAAAGACAAAGGCCACCCTGGAAGACTTCTCTTATGAAGCACCTGATGAGCCAATGGCCAATGCCCTAAACAAGATGGAAGTTACATTTTTCAACAGGGTGGTTGATGTTTGCATCACTTCCCTCAATGAGCGTTCTGAACACCTGAAAGAAGTTCAGGCAAAGTTTGGGGTGCTTGTCAACTTCCCCGAACTGCCCAGAAACGAGCTGACAAAGCAGTCAAACACTGAGCAACACCCTGAGCTCTGGCGGACAGTCAGACATAGATGGAAAAGAGTTGGCACTGGAGCTGATGAACTTTCCAACTCTCCCCTCACCCACAATGACCACCCTGGAACTGTTGGTGTTCTTGGAAAGGAAGAACCTGAGGGAGGTTTATCCTAATATGTGGGTGGCCCTCAGGATCGCAGTCACTATGCCAGTGACAGTGGCTTCAGCAGAAAGAAGCTTCTCAAAGCTGAAGTTAATGAAAACCTACCTGAGGTCTACAATGGTCCAAGAACGCCTCAGTGGACTTGCCATCATCAGCATTAACAGTGATGTTTCTCGTCAGCTGTCATATGAGGATGTTATCGATGACTTTGCAGCAAAGAAGTCAAGACGAGTGCAATTCTGAGTGTTTAAGTCAAACAAGTCAGTAAGGTATTTATTTATTATTACAATATGTGTGTTCAAAAACAGAAATGTAATTGTTCTTTTTTTGTATAAATCGTTTTTATGTATTTGTTAATATTTTTTCATTTATTTTATTTTATTTATTTATTATTACAATACGTGTGTTCGTAAGTGTTCTTTAAAATAGTTCTATAAGTCCTTCTGTGGAAGCTACTTGTTTATTAAAAGATGTTTGTTGAATTATAACTAAAGCAAGTGTGTTTTTTGTATTTGTGTGTAGGGTGGGGGGGTTGGTGTTTTCAATGTATACTATAGGACAGTAAACCAAAAATATCGTTTAAAAACTGGAGAGATAAAAATATGAATACATAAATGAATGTTAACTAGGTCAAATAAGATATGAATGAACAACAAAAATAAAATAAGTTACATGTATTGGCTATGGTAGGTTATTGGTTATGTTCACATACTCATTTGATTATTAAAATGTTAACTGATCTTTTTCATATGGGTGTTTTAGAGTTGTACCCCCTCGATCTAGTAGTAATTGTGTGCTAAAAGTGCACCAGATTGAAGCATTTTACTTTAAAATGTTCAAAAATGTCTTCCCGGGGGAGCCCCCGGAGCCCCCTAGAGGATGTGACGTCCATCCCCCAATTCAAACATGTTCAGACAATACTGAATACATTTGAAGCCTTTTTGCCTATGTCAATAAGTTTCTGTTTTTGTAGTGTATTCGTCTTTTGTAGAGATTTTTCTTTATATATTCTATGGGGGGGGGGGGGGGCGCCAGCTAAATTCTCGCCTAGGGCTGCAAATTGTCTAGAGCCGGCCCTGCTCGTCCTGCCTCCTGGGAGAAACTGCGCTTTTGCAGCTGATTTGGTCAGTACAGTTCTCCAGCAATATAAGGCCCGTAATGATTTATCCCCTGTGTGAGTCCCTGTGTGGCTCACCTTCACGATGAACCCTCGCTCAACTCGGTGCCACTGATGTGTATTATCGGAGGAAAGCAGAGAGTAAAGCTGAAAGTCTCCTCTAAGGTTGAGTTCTGCCACATCTGATTTATAACAGTTCAAAAAAGGTTCAAATTAAAAATAATTAGTTTTACTGCTTAATATATGATAAGTCTTTTTTTAGATATATATTTGAGTCAGTCACTCAGGAATGGAGTCTATCAGAGGACTGTGGGGAACAGAAGGACCAAACCAAAGCCTTGTCCCAAACCAGTTACAGCTACTTCTGATATCTTTATTTCCTTAACTTTCTTCATGTTGCATGACCTTCCTCCATGTCCTATGATTAAAAAAAAATAACACACTCTGTACAGTATATAAGATCAACCTGTCAAACTTTTTCTATTTGAAAGTATTGAGAAACCACTGACTCCGATTCACCCGCTGTCTTGCACGCACGCACGTGCACACACACACACACACACACACACACACACACACACACACACACACACACACACACACACACACACACACACACACACACACACACACACACACACACACACACACACACACACTTGCTCTGAACTTATCTTCCCAAGTGTCTGAAAAGGTTTTATGATCTCCTTGTGGACAGCTGCTCTGAGCTGACTCAGAGCACCATGACATACGACCAGCCAAGTGATGCGTGTTGTTATTTAGAGAAGGAATAAGAACAAATATTGATTCCCTTCAAAAACCAATTTGTATCGAAATTAAAAAATAGTTGTTGTCATCTTTTGTTTGCGCTGCCCATTCACAGTCGACTTTTGATTAATTATGTTGAGTTGATCCAGGAACTAAGGAGGGTTGTGGCCTGACATGGATCTCTTTTAGACATGTTCAGTTTTGTGTAGACAAGTATTCTTGATGAATGGACGTATTTCAGTGGTAAATACACATGTGAGGTATGTCATATGATTACAGTACATTATCCTTTACAATAAGCAAAGCTCAGCCTCCCTCTATTTCATCTGTAAACATTACACAAAATAAGCTTACATGTAAGTATTTATAGATTTTGTCACAGGCACAATTCATCATAAATTGATATGAAGTTATTTCAGGGCTGAAACAAACTCTCATATTAATTGTTATTGTGATAAAATTGCTTGCAACATGACTACATCATTATTTTATTTCTGTCTCAACCAGCACCGGTGTACTAATTTTAATAAGTTGTTGTAGATAATAAACTGAGGTACATCTGAACAGTTTTTTAAGTGAATGCTTAAAGAAAGTGAATCTGTGTGGGAAACCTTTTTACCCAGAATGCTTTGATGTGTGCTTGTGCCTACGTGTTGACCAGCATGATTGATGCTTACTAACTAATTCTGTTTTTGGAAGTTTGATGTAGGTCGAACGCTGGCTCAGCAAACACTGGGAACCAGCCTATATTCTCATTCTGCACACTGTTCAAATTTGCATCCCATTTCATTCAGAGGAAACTTTACTGTACTGTAACACACGTACACACATACACACACACACACACACACACACACACACACACACACACACACACACACACACACACACACCTCCATCTTTCTTCTACTATTCAGCATAAAAAGGGCTCGAGAAAAAAATCAACACAAACACGCTGAGTCGGCGCTCTCAAAGAAAGTTTTCTGATCGGTCTGATCGGTCAAAGGCAACTCTGTGATCCATTTACCATCTTTCAGTAGATTCAATATATAAAATATCTGGGTAAAAAAGGACATTTATGTTATGATGCTTAACAAACCTGTGATTCTGCTGTCCTATAAGCATCTTTACAGTTGAAGCATTGTGCTTGGATACCATCACATTATACAACATATTGTATTTTTGGGCATTTGAGTGTGTTCTATACAAGTGGTTGAACATTCTGCTTGTGTTTTATTACAGGATTCACAACTTTCAGAAAAAATCATACACTGAAAAAAGTCCCATTGAGACCCGAAGGTTGCTCACAGTAGGATTGTCGCTCCTGCACCACACTTTGGTAGTTAGATAATGTTTTTGTCAGTCAGTGACCTCTTCTTTATAACAGGCAAAGCGCAAGTCGCTGTGAGTGTGTGTGTGTGTGTGTGTGCGTGTGTGTGTGTGTGTGTGTGTGTGTGTGTGTGTGTGTGTGTGTGTGTGTGTGTGTGTGTGTGTGTGTGTGTGTGTGTGTGTGTGTGTGTGTGTGTGTGTGTGTGTGTGTGTTTCCATGTGCTTGACAGAGCAGAGCCCCAATGCCGAGCACATCTGCTCCGGAGGCCCCTGGCACTGCCATATGGCTGGCAAACACGCCTCCTATTACTCCTCCACAAAGAGTGGGGTTGCAGTGAAAAGATAAGATGGGTGAAAATGAGTGTGCGTGCATGACGGAGAGAAGGCGTGTGAGAGACAGAGCGAGGGAAGGAAGGCAGAAGAGAGTAACAGCTGATGAATGAGGAGCTGCACGTGATGCCCATTAGGCTCAGCAGACATTTACTCCACCTCCAAACACACTAACGTTTTAAACAACCCAACATTACAATTACCGTTTATCCACACAAATCCCAGGTTAAACACTCATTTCTGAACTGACATATAAGCCACCAAGTCACAGTCTTTACCTGACTGGAGTCAATGGAGGAGGCATTACAAGGTGTTATATTGATATGAAAATGTGATTTCCTCCTTTAACCTGGTTTAACTTGCTTTGATAGTGAAGCACCTGTGGACTTTAAAGGCAGGCAGCGAGGCTCGTACATGGGCTCTTACAGGGTGCTTTGATAACTGTGTCTTTGTGGGGGTTATAAAGGACTCGGAGATGCTTTCACTGATAAAAAAAGTATCTAAGCGTACGTAGAAACCCACAACTGATGCAGTATGAATAAAATGGCTGAATTCATGACCCTTTATTGTGAGGGCTAATTGAGATATGTGTCAGTCAGTGTTGCACATATTAAAGCCTCCATTAGAGGTAAGAAGTTGATTCTGTCTGTACTTAACATAACGATAATGTTCATAATGTAAGCTTCACAGTCATCTCTCATCTCCTTGAAAGAACATGTGAATCATGCGGGTCACACCTACAACAAGAACAGATCAAGCTAATTATTTTTAACATTTCAAAAGCCTGGGCATGTACCGAAGTTTAGGCCACGCTTACATCTGACATGTGATTCTGTTCAGCGTGATATAAAGTATCAGGTGTTGATGTACACTTTTACACATTTCTTCCTGCCCTCCTTTCTCTTCTAGTACCTTTTCTTTTCATCCCATCTTCCTCTTCTTCATACCCTTCTTTTCCCGCTCCTCCTCTGCTGCCTGGGGCTTTTCATGAAGGCTGACTTAATATAGAGAAATCAATACCTTCACTGTGTTGGCTGTCGAGGGGCAGGTCAGAGACTTTGCGGTGGGGATTGTGGTGATGGTGTGGTGCAGGAGTGGGAGGGAGGGTATGTTGCTCGATAAACGCAAGCCCATTGATCTTTTCTTCACGTCTTTCTGCGTGCGAGCGTCCACTGAGACTCCTCAGGGCCTGACTGACAGGCAGTGAGCTGCTTGTGCGTCTCAGAGGATAACGGAGTGAGTGTGTCCATGTTTGTGTGTAACTGTGGTCACGAGAGTCTTGTTTACATACTGAATAATAGCCTTCTTATATTACCAGTGGAAGGAAAACATTTAGGCCCTTGCCATAGGTAAAGTAACAGCTAAACGGTGTAAAGATTAGCCATTACAAAAGAAAATGCCAGCATATTACTAGACCGACTGGAAAACTGGGTGGGACCTTCGGAAACAGTTCTAAATTGGTTTGAATCCTACTTAAAGTACAGAAACAACTTTGTTTCTATAGGTAAATACACATCTGAGTTGACAAATATGACATGTGGGGTACCTCAAGGCTCCATCTTGGGGCCTCTTCTCTTTAACGTCTACATGCTACCACTGGCTCAGATAATGAAGAACAACACAATAAGTTACCATAGCTATGCAGATGACACACAAATGTACGTAACAATTTCACCAGGAGACTATGCTCCAATTCAAACACTGAGTAAGTGCATTGAACAAATCAATGACTGGATGTGTCAGAACTTTCTCCAATTAAACAAAGATAAAACTGAGGTAATGGTTTTTGGAGCCAAGGCAGAACGTATCAAAGTTAGCGCAGAGCTTCAGTCTGCAATGTTCAAAACAACAGATAAAGCCAGAAATCTAGATGTAGTCATGGACTCTGACCTGAGTTTCAACAGTCACATTAAAACAGTTACTAAATCAGCCTACTATCACCTAAAGAATATATCTAGGATTAAAAGACTAATGTCACAGCAGGATTTGGAAAAACTTGTCCATGCTTTTATCTTCAGTCGACTCGACTACTGCAATGGTGTCTTCACAGGTCTCACTAAAAAATCTATTAGAAAGCTGCAGCTGATTCAGAACGCCGCTGCTCGAGTCCTCACTAGCACTAAGAAAGTGGATCACATCACTCCTGTTCTGAAGTCTTTACACTGGCTTCCTGTGTGTCAAAGAATAGATTTCAAAATACTGCTGCTGGTTTATAAAGCACTGAATGGTTTAGGCCCAAAATACATTTCTGACCTCCTTCTAAATTATGAACCATCCAGATTTCTCAGGTCTTCAGGGACTGGTCAGCTTTCTGTCCCCAAAGTCAGAACTAAACATGGTAAAGCAGCATTCAGTTATTATGCTCCAAATATCTGGAACAAACTCCCAGAAACCTGCAGGTCCGCTACAACTCTTACTACTTTTAAATCCAGGCTGAAGACTTTTCTTTTTGTCGCTGCTTTTAATTGAACTATTCATATCTTAGACTACACTGTAACTTTTATCCATGTATTTTTTCTTTTAATGTTTATTTTATTAGCTTTTCTTTTTAATGACTGATTTTAAATGCCATTTTCTTAATGTCTTTCATTTTTTGTAAAGCACTTTGAATTGCCTTGTGTTGAAAAGTGCTATATAAATAAACGTGCCTTGCCTTATTTTATTTGTGTAAAAATGCAGAAGTATAACCTCAAGACAAATCTGTGTTATTATTTTCAATAAAATGTAATTGTCATTTGAGTTGTGTGGCAAGGTTCTGATAAGTTATTAAACTGCCCTTAAACCTACAGAGGCCCCTAAAGGATAACTGTGGGGCAATTGAATACAATTCCACAGATATACAAAATATGCTCTAATCCACAATGCATACTAAAATGATATGGACTTTTTAGTTGCTTATTGATTAACACTGAAGCCCTTTTTTTAAGTGGGGTCTGGGCCCATGTTATGTCATCCCTTGCTGATGGGTTGCCTGATCTTTAGCTATGCATTATATTAATTATGTAGGTAAAATTGTATTTGAAAAATATTACATACAACTGTCAGATACTGTAAAGGTAGTCGAAAAGAACCGAGAGTAAACCCACTGTATTCCCATAAAACCGTTATCCTAAGCCCTCATTGATGCACCGTGCTGGTATGACCATTTGAACGGCTCTTGGTCAGAAGGTGCAAAGATTGAACTGCTAAACTCTTCAAATTGTACAGCCGGCTGGACAGGTTTGTTACATTACCTGTCTTGTGTTGTCTTGTGTTAGCAAAGTTGTTGATTAGCGAGTTTTTAAACATCAGCATAATTATCGTATAAAACAGCATGTTGACACTACAGCTGTATTACAGGGATACAAAGCCTACAATATGTTGCAAACAGTGCTCAACCTGAGTAATGCACTTACTTATTATTCCACCATTGTACAGTATATGATATGTCCAGTTGAGAGGAATAAATATCTTCAGAATGCCAGAGGTGGTTTTGAGATAAAGACACTACTACACATCATTCTTTGTCATTCCTACCTGTTTTTCAAATACATTACTATGCTTGCTAAGGTCCAGCCCTTGGAGGCTTACAGTAAAGTAGCTCTTTTCAGGGGCTGGACATGGGAGCCATTGTACATTATCCATCTATGATGCGTCTCGCGCTCCCTCCAGCTCCGACTCTAGCTCCGCCACTCGCACTATATCCCGTCTGTGAAGGAAAATCCATAAGAGCTGGCCAGCAAGACCGTGGTATTATTAATGGAGCTTAACATCCATCTAAGGGGGGTTTAAAATGTTGAAGGCTTGATGTGTTAGCCTTAATGTTTCACTCAAAGCTGAGATAAATGGTGTTGTAACAGAAATAGCTAACTGGCAGCTGGCTTAATATTTCTGAATGTGTGGTTGAAAAGGACATAGTAGGTACGGTGTGGCACTAAATATCCCACCTTTTGGCTAACAAGACTTCCACGAGGAGTGCCAGGTTATTTATAATTTGGAGAGTGGTGACCTGTTGATACAACAGATTGGAGGTGCAGAAAGTTAATTACACACGCCGTCCTCTTTCTTTGAGATTCTTTGTTTGAGCTATCTTTTCTCATGTGCACACACACACACACACACACACACACACACACACACACACACACACACACACACACACACACACACACACACACACACACACACACACACACACACACACACACACACACCCGCGCACAAAAAGAGCACAACCCTCAATAATCAGTTGAGCTATTCACTGCTTGGGGCTTCATAGAGAATGAACACATTCATCACATAATTACTGTGGAGGCAGTCACACACTTCATCAGTCTATTCCTGTCTCAAAACGCCGGAGAGAACAGTGAACGCTTACGATTTCCAAAAGATATTATGAGATTCTTATACCTTCATCCAAGGAGAGTCAAAAGAGAGGAGCAGGATTTACAAAGCATCAAAGTGACATCTTGACTGATTCACAAGACTGTACCCGGGCTGTGTAGTTGAAAAAGGAGGATTTGAGGAAGGCGGATGCTCGCATCATTTGAAAGGCTGATACATCTTTAAAAAACCTCTCCTATTCTAAGAGATATCTTCAAAAATATTACTGTCTTCTCCACAAGGAAAGATAAGTGGCAATTGGGAGAGGCATCAGTTTGAAATCAGAGACGCTGAGGAAGCCGTAAAGGCAGAGGTGTCTGTAAGGGATATGATGATTTAAGGGGAAGGATATAAAAGGTGAAGCCTTAATGTCAGGTGATATATGGTGCTGGGGGTGAGCGGGCCGCATGCTAACTTTGGGAGAATACTGGAAATCAATGGTGATGTAAAAGACGTGGAATGGTGAATGTGGCCATGCTCGACCTCTGAACATAAAGGAGGCCGGAGCTGCTAATAAAACACAGTGATTAGTGGGAGAGGGGTTGAGTGCAGATGTCAGCAAATATAAATAGTATCTATAGGATATTAAATGGGTCTAACATAGACTGGTTAGTGGATAATTGCATAAATCACAATAGTGTGGCCTGGGGCCTCATTTATAAAAGGGATATACGCTCAAAAAATGGCGTACGCCAGTTTCTACGCAATGTTTGCGATTTATAAAATACTAACTTGACGGGAAAATGTGCCGTCCTCCACGCAAACTCTAACCCATGCGTACGCACTAAGCACAAAAACGGGAGAGACGAGAAACTGCAACACCGTTGGCAGAAGGAAGAATGGAGAGAAATATGTGGAAATAATACCATAAATAAAACGTTACCTCTCATTTATCATATATGAATAATTCATTTTCAAACATTGATTAATGCCAATCTTAAAATTATTCAACAAACGCCTGTTTGAGACTCCTCAGTGCACACAAAAACGTAACTTGGAGAAATAAATAAATACGGATATGTTATTTAAAACCACCTCGAATATGTTGTGTTAATGTTATGAAATGTTTTCTCATAAATGATGCGGTAAGCAGAAGGACAGAATTACGTCTTAAACTGACGCCGTTTTGCTTTTCTATAGGTTGTAGATACGAGCATGGTTTTATATACTATCATGTTTAATCATGTTTTATGCCGTTTGCCAAGACTTGATAAGTTGCTCGTAAAACACAGGAGGTATGGAAACTAAGAACACCATATGTGGTAAATTGTACAGCGAATATAACAACACATTGGTTGTATTTCCTTTAACTGGTGGATATAGAGTTGCTGCGGGGAGGGGGGGGGTTGAGATGCACAGGTTGCAGTGGAGACGCTGCGCACAGCTGATCGACAGCTGGGACAAAAAACACCAAATACAAAAACATAATCCAGATCCAGTCGTCATGACTCCACTCCGGAGGGACTCCCCGATCATTTCTTACAGTTTCTCATCAAGGGGGGTCTCCTGTCCCCGGTACAAACACACTGCCTGAGGAAGGCTACTGTATGTGTATTTTTTTTGTCATTTACCTTTTCCGGACCACTTATTTATTTATTTTGGTGACGATCCGACCTCCATGCTGCTACTCTGGTTCAAACTGCATCCACCAAACAATATGATTTATCTCGACATCCCCAAAATAACCAAAATCTTGTACGGTGTGAGATGTCTTTTTTAGCTGTTCTGTCGTCATTTCCTGCGATCTTCTTCATAAAGTCAGTCAGAATGAATGAATGAATGGGCGTTTCTTTGACTATTTATAGGCAAATATGGGCGTTACGTGAAGCCCGCAAAAGCTGCACCGCATTTCGAGTCGATTGTGATTTATAAAGGGAAACCGGCGTAGGAAGTGCTGTACGCACTTTCCTCGCCGGTACGCAATGTTTGGTGAATCGGAAAATGTCGGAACATTTCTGTACCTATTTTTTGGATGTCTACTACGTAAGCAACCTTCCCACGTGAATCCTACGCACGGCGTTATAAATGAGGCCCCTGGGCTGAAGTCGAATAGTCCATTTAGCTTAGGAATCTTCCTAACGGAGTGAAATGACCCGGAAGTCCCTCAGTGGCAGCCATGATAAGTGCCGTTCGAATTCTCTAGAATGATAGGAAAGGAGGTTTCAAACTTCCTTTATAACCCCCTTTAGCTTAGGAACCACTGGACCTCCCTCACTGAAAGGAGAGGAGAAAATGCTGCCCCACAATGCCTTGCAGCCGCAGCATTTACCATCACTCAACAGTCGGCCGTTCACGGAAACAACCGATTATGACCGATAAATGATATCATGAAAGTTACGGTGCTTATTAAGCCTTTTAAAACGTATGTGGTAAGTTGCCAAGTGCTTTGTTTTGAACGTTCATCAGTATTATAATCAAAGAGAAATATGAACTTTAGTTTTTACTGAAATGATCAAATAAAGTCAACATCTCACAGTCTTTACTGAGCTGTGTGGAGTTTGTTCAACTTTTAAAATGTGTTTGAATGGTGATATACACAGTGATAGGTGTTAAGGACTAACGTTTATAATACATTTGTATTGATTTTAAGATTTTTTCATAGTTCATACAATCATACGTATTGGGATCATTGGTATTAATGTGGACCGGAGGGAGAGGGTGACGACGAGCATAAGTTTCACTTTCCTTTTTTATTTCAATTCCAACTTTGGTCATGAAGAATATGTTTCTCTGTTGTCCACGTTCATAAAGCAAAGCAACAGCATCAGAGCACGGTGCAGAGTCTCTAGATGAGTTTACAGTAGTCCCTCCTTCTTATTATACATCCATGTATGGATACGTTGTATAGAAAACTGTAGTTTCCATAGTTTCCCCACAGCAGCAGACGCATGACGTCCGCTGGCGCATCATAAACATGAAACAGTGAAAGTGCAGTCGGATTCTCTAAAGTAGGCTACTGTGGTCTCTTTTGAATTCTCCTATCCACTATCCCTTAACCCCGTGACGTTTCACTCAGAGGTCAAGGAATAGACGATAGGAGCTGATTTTTGGATTATCCGACCGCAACCCTAGTCTCTTTTCAACCTTTCTTTTAACATATTTCTGGATTTGACATTGCATTTTTCACTTGTATTTGTACAGCGAGCAATATCTTCTATTTTACATTTGTTTGTTATTGCTTGTCCTCTCAAAACAAACTGTGTGCATGTAAAGTTAAGGCAACTTTTACACTTTGGATGAGTGTAAAGGCCCTGACACACCAACCTGATTTTGGGAGTCAGAGGCCGTCAGAGGCTGTCGGGCATTCGCGGCGCCGTAGTCAGGTTGGTGTGTCCCGCACCGTCGACCGTGACACGCCTTATTTGGACTGCCAGACCCGATGCATGGCCGATTCAACATGTTGAATCGGCCATGCATCGGGTCTGGCAGTCGGACCAAATAATCACTCTGATTGGCTGTTCAGCTAGCAAATCAGTGCATGAGAAGCGAAGCGGAAGTGAGGGACGTAAACAAACGATTTAAGAAGGCACACACAGACTGCTATTCATTTTCATCTCATCATGGCGATCTGGAATGATGCAAACGAAGACCTGCTCATCACCTTGATCCAGGAGAGGCCAGCTCTGTATGATATTACGGAGAAAAGATACTCTTCTTCTTCTCTGTCTTCCGGTTGTTGCCTCTTTTGAATGACGAATACACACTACCGCCGCCTGCTGGTAAGGAGAGTTATTGCCACTCACGCACTGAAGTCGGTGCGGTGTGTTCCCGTGCGACACATGGCCAAAACGCAGGAGAACACGGCCAGGCAACAGCCGACTTCAGCGTCGGCTAGTCCTCTGGTGACTGCTTGGTGTGTCAGGGCCTTTAGAAATGAGAAAAAATTCCTCATCCTACCAAAAAAAGAGTAAGTCCTTCTGATAATCTGAACAAACACATTTGTATCTTTTTGTACTGGACAATGACAATATATATAAATCATGACTTATTTATGCTTGTATCAGATGGATTATGGTTTGCGGGGAGGGTTTTTTTATATGAAGAGTGAATGAGGAGAGGAAGGAGAGGAAGTAACATGTGATACAGAAGATATCGTATGGTTCCTTTCCTCTTTCCCAAAAATGAGCCTACAGTACATGGTTCCCCACTTATACTGAATTAGACTGAGGATTCTCCAATGCAGGAAAGAAAATCTAAACTAAAAAAAGGGGCTGTTCTAAAAGTTTGGTAAAGTGCCCACCGTATAACCTGGATTTGATCTGTACTTCAACCCGCCAAATCTTCCTCATTCTCAGTTTTGAATTGTAAAGATAACACAAATATACAAATACAGAACATGTGCGCAGAAGATGTACCTCTTCAGTTTTGGGATTTGAGGACACACTTCCACATTGTAAGCCTCTTCCTTTAACATCTGTATTTAGAGACCTGTCCTGCATTAATTACTTGTTTAACTATTTTCAGTTTCAAACAAGTCTTCTTTCTCCTGTTTTTCAATAATGCCTTATTTTACAGTCGATAAAATCCAATTTCCATTTTGCCTCCTTTCATGTTCTCAGTTCTTTTGATCTTTTGTCGTCTTGCCTTCGTGTCTTATTTGTCTCAACTCCCTTTCTAGTAAAGTCCTACTGATAAATGTGACATTACTTTGGAAATCCGACCATATCCCTTAAGAGCCATATGACACCAATGGCCTCATTGATGTAGAGAAAAATGACAAATTAAGAATGAAGACAGTTATTGATGCAATCATTAACTAAATCCAGCGAGTGAAAATGTAATGTCATTATCTCCGGTAGCTGTTAATGGCTTCAGAGAAAGTAATAGCACCATATTGTTGTAGCTCTTTGTTGTTTTTCTCTGTCTCTCTGTGGACGGCTCAGACATCAGGGGGTAGCGCGCGTGGTATCGCTGTGTGAAATGTTGCTCTGGTGCCAATGAAAGCTTTTCCATCGCGGCATCATTCACATTCAAATTAATTCCATCAAAAGCAAAGACGAGCGTTCAATGAGCGAAGAGTGGAGCTAGCTGTCGACTTCCTCTTCTCTTTAGGGAGAGGGGAATAGAAAGTAGAGGGGGGTGCGGTGAATGAAAAGTAAGGTGATTTGAGCACCATCTCATTTGAATGAAATAATTGGAACAACGAAGCAATTTTGGTGCTAAAAGATGAAACAATGTAATTTCCACAGTGTGTCATTAATTCTTGCACTGATCACTGTTAGTATGCCTCCACCAGAACAATCATCACTATTGATCCATTTAAATCAATAGTAGAGCTTTAAACTTCACCAGTGCTACAGAGACACACAGCTTTGGCTCGGAGCAGCCTGCCTGTAGTGGCATAATTGCATAGCATGTCAAAAACACTAATAAATAAATCAGTGATTACTTCCCTTTGTGAAGTGCTGCATCCCCATTATTGAATATTCATGTAGGTAAATACATTCGTGAAAGCTTCTCTCCTGGGTCTTACATTTCGCAGTTTTTTTTTGTTAGATGTAGTTGTAAAGCTATCTCCTCTCACTGTGCGGAAAGCAACACAACAGAAATGCTTGCAAAGACATGAGTGCCCTGTATGTGTTTATGTTTCATGCATATGCATTTTTAAAAGGCCCTTAGTAACATGTATAGGACTTGTTCCGAATGCATGAAAATCAGTGGATTTAACTTTTTGAACCTCAGTGATCAATTGTATACACACATTCAAAGCTGATTGCTATTGACAGGGGGTTATTGATTCCTGATCCCCTGAGGCCAATATCCGTGTAGCGTGACATACACAGTATAATTTCCCACTCCATTGTTTCTGTGATATCTCATTGGCACGAGGATGAAATAATACCACCTCTTTGACCTGCTTGTCTCCATTATCGGATCTTGCACCACTAACACACTCTCGCAGCTTCGCTCTCCCACTCTCTCCCTGTCTACTCTCATATCTCGATCGCATGAGAATGTCTTATTCACTCTCTTTCTCTTTCTTACATTCTCAGTTTTTGTACACGAGATTCTGTCTGCGCAGCCACAGTTGAATGCAGGAGATATAGACGTCTACATGCATGCACACGCACAAACATGCACATACACCATTGATGGCAACTTAGCCTGCGTGATTACTGTGACTCTAAGCTGCTTAGGGGTTCTGTCCCATCTGGCTCTGGTGTTTGCAGCATCATTCAAACCCTCTACCCCACCTCACACACACACATCAGATCACCCCTTTCCCCCCATCCTCCTCCTCCTCCGGTTTCCTCCCCCGTCATCAACTCTCCCCATACACAGACACACACACGCAAACACTCATACACACAGAGGGAGAACAGAGGCGGGGCAAAAGGGATGATAATCCTGCGTAATCTGGGTTTACCAACTATTAGGGCTGTGCAGTGTTTTCTTATGTAATCTAATCATCCGTAGAAACGTGCAGTCATCCACCGGAGGGAACTTGTGTGTCTCATTTTGTACGTGTGTGTTCAAAAGTGGAAGCCAGAAGGGATGCCTCCTTGTGCCACCTGGACCATGTGGGGGGAAACACACACACACACACACACACACCAAACACACAAAAACACATGCACCGGCCAACATTTCAAACACAGATATAGATTATAGAGTAATGGCGCACATATGCAGGTTAGTGCTCACATGTGCTTAATCCACATGGGAGGCAGAATATGTCATACCCCTCCAAAATACACACACTCACTAACGCACACGCACACAGTCACACATACAGAGAAAAGTCTGTAATTTAAAGTTTAGTGCCACATCAGGGGGCGTTCAGACTCCAGCTGCTCTAATACACCTCCTGCCTTCTGGTGATGAAGGAAGCACACACACAGAAACACAGCAAACAAACTCAAAGTTTCGACCCTAAACGTAGCAGTATCTGCCGCCTTTATCTAAGTACATGGATGCAGAAGTTATTATCCATTGCTATAAGATATGTTTTTATATACCCTGTTGATACTGATGTGTCTCGTGAGCATTGAAACTTTTTTGTCTTTTTACATCATACATCATTAAAGGATTTGAAGATGGAGAGAGCTTTGTTGGGTTATTGATGAGACGTTAATTGATGTTAAATCCACTAACCTATGAGTAATGATGGTTAAAAAGTTACGCAAATTCTATTCTTAAATTAAGTCCTTCAGAGGAAATTAGTGTGCTGCCATACACAGGTACGCCGGGGTTGTGTCAAATTATGCACCCCCGTCGTGAAACGCACCCCTTGTATAGTCCGCTATTCTACTGTATGTTCATTCGTGACTTATTTTGCAGTTAATTGTTTATTTAATATATGTTTTTATTTAATTGTGACGTCCTGTCTCTATACTTTTGCTTGTACTTGTGCTTTACAATGTATTGTTTATTTTTACATCAAGTGCTTGAGGGTGGGATTAATATAATTTTTTTATTTTGGGTGGTGCTTTTTATGAACAGCCTGGTTGCCACGATATGCACCCCTTGCTATCTCTGACAATAAACGTGTCACATACATGAAACTTGCTCCATTTATTGGTACTAGTCCTACAACTATACCCTCCAAAGTGCTTGAGGGTGGGATTAATAGAAGCATCTTTTTTGGGGGGGTGCTTTTTACGGCAGGCCAGGGGGTGCATTTCACGACGAGGGTGCATCATTTGACACAACACCGGAAGAGATTTGATATATTCAGCAAATATTGCGTGCGTAATCTGATTTATGTAAGTCAGTCTTTAGTGCACCGTGGTCAGGCAGAAGATCCGGAGTGAAACAGATTGAGAAGACACTATATGGATTTATGACGCAGCCTTACAACATATGGATAAAAGGGATTAAGTTTATCTGAATCATGCAACAGCGATCTAGCACAGTGCACATGGCCTCTGAGGAAACCTAGGGATGATACAGAGAGAAAGGGACAAATCCTTAGAATACTTTTAGTGTGTTACAGAAAACATACAAATGTCTCTTTGGAGTTTGCACGGATGCTCCCGAGAGGATTTCGTTTTTACAACATGACTAAAAAATAGATACAAGGATTACCATTAGTTTCCGTCAAAGGTAATGTTAGAGTTGCTTTGACTAAGAGACAACATGTACGTGCATTTGCAGCAATGTCTCTCCTCAGCCAAGTCGGCACATAGCAGTCAATCTTAAGTAAGAGCTTTCTGCACTTGTACTCCAAAAACCTCCAGAGGATTTCCCATCATGACCATTGCAGATTCTATTTCAGTAAGAGATGTCATTTTCTCGTTTTTCTCGCTTTCTGTCTGCCTCACTGGCTCCACTCGCTTGTCTTTTCTACCACTCGCTTCCTATAAGATCCCTCTTTCTCTCGTACACAGGGTACATGCACTTCCACAACGATCACCTTACAGTACATAGACTGAAACATAAATGTTATTCTCCTGACCTGAAAGAGGTGTTACTTACTCAGCTGGGGGTCCAATCAGTAACACATTGTGTGATATCAATGGTGCCCTAGTGGGGGGTGACATCTAAATTCACATCAAAATCATTTTATTTTTTTCAGCTTGAAAGATAGAATATTCCGGTTAAATCTCAGAAATCTAGATTTTAGTTTTGGCTTTTAATCATGCTGTATGGTGATTGATTTGATTTGTGTTTATGACACTTGAGTGTTCTTTGATTTGAATTGATTGAATTCCATTTAGTTTCAACATAAATGTATTTAATGTTATTTTTAGTTTAATAGAAAAATGTCAATATAATCTTTACATTGTTATAATAAAAGTTGAGACATTTGCATAACTTATAATGCTCTGCCAAGTTGGTGGTTATTCTAATAACTGTTTTAAGTCTAGTCAAGTAATATACCCAAGAATAGTCAAACAACCATATACAAATATTACAGGATTGACAGAAACATCAGCCTAAAATTTTGTTTTTTAAGTTTGAGAGCATTTCATTTCTATTCCATTGAGTAGGCAGATACATGTGAATATTATAGAAAGTATCTGAGCCCATCATGTGAGCAGCTACGCTTGTACTGTTCAGGTATCAACTGTTTCAGACTGTAATCAGGATTGTGGAAAACATTAATTGTTTGAAATAGGACAACGCTGCTAAATACTGAAAATGAAAAGGGACAACAGAACAAACTTTGTCCAGTTCAGAACCTTGATGTAAACCATGGGATCTCTATGGGATTTCAATACAAGACATTTGTACTGTATCTAGCTTTAACTGTCCCCCATTGAATCGGAGTTCCTGGCAGACATATTGATCACAGCGATGTCTGAATATTTTCAGTAACTCAGCATATTTGGGACAGGTGGCGCAGTGGTCTGTGCATCCGATCATCAGATCAAGGGGGAGTGCTGGGGAACTCCAGTTCGAAACCCGCTCCTGCCGCCACTGCGTCAGGCCGTTGTGTCCTTGGGCAAGACACTTCACCCGGATTTTCTCCTGTGGGTATTGTCCACAGTCCATGTATAATACTAATGTGTATACTTGTAAAAGCGCCTCGAGGCGTGAAGATGGACGGTGTGGCGCAGTGTGCTGTGCAATGATCATCAGATCAAGGGGTGAAACCCGCCGCAGCTGCGTCTGTAAAGCCGGTGTGTCCTTGGGCAAGACACTTCACCTGAACTTGCTCCTGTGGGTATTGTCCACAGTATCTGACCATTGCATGTATATACAAATATGTGTAATGTGTGTGTATATGTAAAAGCGCTTTGAGTCATTGAAAAAGCGCAATAATAAATGTAAGGAATTATTATATTTGAATTTGAATTATTCACAATACATTTTTAAGAAATTGCAAATAAAGCAAAGGAAGTTGATGAAAAACGACATTGCCTTCCACTACTGTGCCTGTGCAGTTCGAGAAAAGGAAGCAGAGAAAATGTATTAGTGGCAGGGATAGAGAGAGAGAGACGAGCCACCCATCATGCTGAGAGAGGCTCACATTATGAATGATTCATGCATTCATCTTTAACGATATTTGAAGAACCTTCGATTTCTCAAATGGATCACACACACTCAAACTCAAATTCACATCCCCCCACTTTCCCAGAAATTAAAATGTCTTGATATTTCTTATGAGGCGAGAGAGCAATGTGTATCTATCTTGTCACATCCATATTCTAATATATGTTTAATTCAAACACTTTTTATCGCACACATTCTGCACAGGACATTGGCAGCGCTATAAGCGAATTTAAGCGCTAACCTTGGAATGATTAATACATTAAATTTCATATAGGGCCCTTGATGGAAATATTTGCATAGACTCATCTAGATATGATGGATCAAAAGATAGATTGTTAGGAGTTGAAGAAGGAGTATACCATGTGATTTCGGTGTGACTTGGTAAAGTGATAATAAACTCGTCATGACAATAACAGGATTCTGGCAAAGGCAGTGCTAGCTATTGGACTGTATTAATCATCACACAGCAAGTGAGTGAATGAAAATATAACCAAGACAGTATGTGTTTGTTGAAGGCTAATTTATCAGGGAAAGTATAAAAAAAGTGCTTCAAAGCGCGCTCTGTCTTGCTGTTCTCTCATTTCTAGTCACATTGGTCCCATGGGAGAACTAGCCTAATGTGGTTGTGATTACTTAGCTGTCTGCGTGTTAAATGTGCACATAATAAGAAAACCAATCAGTGTGGGTACTGTGGAATCCTTCACCTGTAAAATACAGTCTTGTAAGAGCGGTGACAGTGAAGCACAGGAAATCTACTAGCTCAAAGCGTGCTGTTGCTCCCTTTGCTGCCACCGCGATCAATTTAATGGGCCTCCATATGGCGCTGCAGAATCAATGAAAGATCATTGTGGATTCCTCTCAGCACTTGGTGCGGAGCAGGAGAGTCTACATTTACACTGGAATTCCTTTGAGACGTCTGAGAAGAAACGGTGACTATATATGAATAATAACCAAAGCCCTTTAGTGGAGGGTCAGGGAGGAAGGGGAGTATGGCTACACTCTGAGAGTTTTGACCCATATCTGCTCCACAGAACTGTCACAGGCAGGTAATGAATGGCTGACCTTGGTGGAAACTCGTACCTACACCTTGTCTTGGGGATAGTCCTAGAAATATAGTGTTTGCTTTTGGCCCATCCAAATAGATGAAGGGCTGGAAGTACTGAGGAAGAAGGAGGGCGCACAACGCCAAGACCAGAGGTAATGTTATCCCCCTCACAGCGTGTTAAATGTTTATTCGATTGGCAATTATATTTTATATGGCAGGCCTTTTCTGGCAAGAAGCTATGCTTGTTAATCATACACTCAGGTACTGTAATCAGCATGCTCAGTTGAAGTACATGTAGACATTTTAATGCACGTGTCAAGCAAGAGAAGTGGCCATGCTATGCAGATGTGACAAATGTGTCTGTCTGTTGTTGCACCACTTTGTCAGCAGTTATCACTTGCACATAATGTATTCCAAATGACAAGGATCATGGGAAATGATGTAAAGCATAACAAGAGAACATCACTACATTGCGTTTCGAAACAGCTTGCCCTTTTTAAATCATGCATACGTTAACTAATATGATAATTGTATATCAATTACAATATAACAACAGGAGGGATATGCAGCAGTTGTGAATATCATCCCTTGACATACTGCCTCTTATGGAAAATAGAATAAAAGAAAAATATTCTATCAACTGGAGTTCCTCCTCTAGGAACTCCTCACTCGTCATGATATAGTGCGGATACATTTTTTTGCTTGGATCGACAAGAAAATAAGTTTTGTTGGTTGTCCTGTATCGTTTAATATAAATGGGATTGCCTCACGGTGGGGGGGGGGGCAAGTTTAGAATACCAATTAGTATCAACCAATTCTATGAAATTCTGCTCGGGGTCATGCAGATTTTTTTTTCCTCACTCAAAGAACAAGCTGCAATAAGATAAAAGCAAGACATGGGGGAGGCAAGAGGAGATACAGTTTCTGTCTCTGTTATCTTCATTTACAGCAAAGACAATAGGCACCTTCATGGGTTGCATTTAGGATGAATTATCATTTTGAAAAAGCAAAAAGTCCTGAACCTTATTCATAAAGTGGAAGGAATAGGGAATACCCATAAGATACATTTAAATGTATATTTACATTGGACCTTTTTTACCTTTGAAAAGTTAATGTGCATCACAACAAAAGACAACTACACACGAGTGTATGCCTAAAACTGAAATTAGCAAACAAAGGAGTGAATTTTAAAGCCAAATAAAACCACATGAAAATAAAAATATTCAACAGGCCTAACCATGGAGTAAGCTCCAACAATACAGCCTGCTTTTAACCGTTAAGCGCCAGATAATGACTGCACTAAGACACATACTTACCCCAAATCCACAAACAACCTGAAGTGCAAAAATGCCAAATCCATGACAACCTACTGCTACTTACTGTAAGCATAATAATAATAATAATAATAAGTGTCTCCTTGTAGCACTTACAAATTACTACACAACAAACTCCGGGACACGTGGTGCAGACACACCAAAGACAAGTTCCACTGATTACACACTTCATTGACACTTTACAAACACTGCATTCAGAGGCCACTATTAAAGGCCCTGTCACACTGTCCCGAAGTTGACACCCGATGGACACACGAATATGGAATTGTGAATTTCGCACGAAGATGGCCCCGAACCACACACGAAGGCAACATTTACATTACATTTAAGACATACAACTGCAATGAAAGTACCAAAAACAATTGTTAAAGTACTATGATACTGTACTGATATCTTCAGACTTTGTTCTTTACTTTATCCGTCTTTATATGTAGAAAATATTACGTTTTCTCCGTAATGTTGTTTCCATAACAACAACAATTTCCTGTCAACTGTCCTTCAAAATAATATATTATATCCTTTTTAGTTTCACAGAACACAAATTGGGTTATTTACATAATATATTTACATGATTTTGTTGTGCAATAAAACAACCCGATGGACACACGATAAAGGAAATGTTCAAATTCGGCTGTGATCGTAGCAACATCGGGCCGTTCGTGAGGGCATCTTAAGCCTTCGTATGACCGCCGGCGGAGTTTCTCAGGCTCCGGCAGCAACTTCGTGAGCGGAGGCAAAATCTTTGGCATGCCAAAAAATTGCCGAAGGACCTTGCGAAGGTTCATTTTCGTGTTGAATTCGTGTGTCAATTTCGCCCTTCGTAAGGCCATCGTGAGGGCATCTTGTTATCATCGGTGCCATCGGGCATTCGCCCCGATCAGAGTGAGGGTGAATGCACCGATGATAACACGAAGATGACACGATTTGACAAGATGCCCTCACGAGTGCCTTACGAAGTTGCCGCTCACGAAGTTGCTGCCGGAGCCTGAGAAACTCCACCAGCGGTCATACGATGGCTTAGATGCCCTCACGAATGGCCACAACATAATTGAACAATCAAACCAGTAGGGATCTAAGGAAAGTCAGTAGGGTGTGGATGTGTGAGAAAGTGCTATACAGTTTTGCTGAAAAACAAACTTCCCACTAAGGACAAGCTGACTTACTTGTCATTTACCAGCAAATCTAAGTATATAATCACCTGTCTGATGCTTTGGATTGAATCAGCTTCAGTGGGAACTGATTTTAGACTGCAGCATCCCTAGCAGGCTCTTACAAAGTTAGTGAGATCGGAAAACGGACCCTAGTGAAGACAGAGGAGCCTTACAGAGAGCAGCAGTGAGAGACATCAGCCCTGGGGACAGACAGGGGGATGATCAGCACATGATGCAGCCCTATTCGACAAGGATACGCTTTGTAGACTTAGAGTCTCTCTCTCTCACACACACACACACACACACACACACACACACACACACACACACACACACACACACACACACACACACACACACACACACACACACACACACACACACACACACACCGGATGAACAAAAACCACCTAAAAACACACATTTCTGGTTCCGCAGTCATAGCTGGGTGGGATCACATGGAGAACATAATTCAGTTCTTGTTTTGACATATCTGAGTGTCCTAAATAAATAAAGGACATATCATTTGGGACAAAAACACAAGCTGGTAAAACAAACAGAGTCAAGTCCATTCGTCTATTTGCCATCTAACATCTCTAGTGGGACAAAACAGAGTAACCAAATAAGGGAAAGTGATAGACACTGGGGGGATATTGTTAAACTTTCCATCTAAATATAAAAAGTGACAGTCGCTTCCACTTTGCAATTATCTCTTTATCACAAACTCGTTTTCACACATGAATCCCAGAGAGGGTTTGATTTAGCCCTAAGCCTATAGCCAAGGATCGTTTTCCACCCAGTGGAGGTTTAAATCACACACAGCTTCAAAAACATCCCGCGATAGCTCCGAGGAAGGACCATAAACACTTTTGCTATGATAACACCGGGTCGGATTCAAGGCCAAGTATGGATACATGAGAGGTCTGCCCAGAGACAAGCACTAAAGATACTGTTGACCGTTAAGACATACAGGGTGGGCGGGACAACAGACTCAAAGATATTAAAGACTAATGACATAAATGTGTGGGGGTAAAACAGACCAGTTGTTCTTATTATTTAGAAAAATCCTGATTGCACTAAACCAAATGGGATGTGTGTATTAATACAGTCTGGTCATTGAACTTTAATCTACTTCTTGATCAAACTCCCATTATTTGATCAGTAATTGACCAAAGAAAACAGAACAGATGCTTTTTGTTTTCTCGTTTTAAATGTAACCGCTCAAACACAAATTGCAAGTAAGCCGAAACTGCCAGAGTTAAAGCACATTCATTAGGCGGGTAACCTAGCGAGGCTGGTTTAGATGTGAGGATTTAGGAGCCTGGTACAGTCTTTGAATATAGAGTTGGTGTAATTTCCATCCAATCCCTGAGATGTTGCACTAGCTCGTGTGAAAAATCACACTGAAAGGAGCTCCAGTAAGCAGGGGCTTAATTGGCTGTGACGTGAGATGCATAATATCAGCTAACTCTCTATTTAAAACACTGTAATCGAGCACTCAGATACATTTAAAAACACACACAAACAATCAACCTCATACCAATCGTACTTAAATCCAGACACACACAAGGGTAAGTGGGTAGACCACATCTACGGATCTAAATGCAGCTAGAAAAGCAGTTTAAAGGCATCCGCAAATCATGCAAATAGATGAAGTCACACCTTTCACAGCCTGAAAACGGGAAGAGAGGGGGAGGGAGAGAGAGAGGTGTGTGTGTGTTTCTGTGAGTGTACTCAATTGGAACCAAGCAGGTAAACTTCTGGCATAAATCACATTGAACGTGTAGCACAAAGAAAACATGTTGTTGTTGTTTGGCCCACAACAACAATACATTATAAAGGCCATTATCGCTTCACAGTTGATAGCAGCTCTGAACCCTTTGACAGTATGCATAGTTGTTTACATATTTGCACAGATACTTAACCTGTAAGATATTCACACGCTGTACTGTAAAGCCCTCATCAATCGTCGGTAACCCTGCCTGCTCGTTAAACTGCGCGAAGCTTGAATACCGTTGATTTATTGCTTTCCTTTTTGATTGATTGCACTCAATGGCTTTCCTGCTCTTAGTATGAGCTCTGAATTATTGGAATAGATTCTGAAATACAGCGTGGTTAGTAACAAGTAAAGACTCTGCGTAATCCATGTGGTAATTACATACTGGTAATGTTCTGTGGATTTAAGACTAGTATGAAAGCCATTTATTTATTCACGGTTCACTTTAAGCTGATTAACGAGCCAAGTGATCGCTGTTGAAGAATAATTATGTTGGCCCGTTAGCTCCTTCAGCTCGTTAGACATGCTTGCGAGGAATGTGTCCTCTGGTGTTGGTGTGTTGCATATTAAAGGACATTTATAAAACATGTTGACTTAATTGCTGAAAAAAATGGGAGGTCTTTAAATTGTTTTTGATTATCTACACTATGTCTTATGAAATATCTATTCAAAGAGAATACATGAAACAAGCTTTAAGGATGCAATTAGTAAATTGAGCCGGATGTCTCAACGTAATGATATGCCAATGCAAATGCTCTTCAAGGGAGACATAAAATGAGAATGATAACGGACGCTTTCTTCAGCCTTGCGGTACTGTAAATCTTTAGAGATATCAGGTAATGGACATGGATTATGCTATTAGAGGCTAATTACAGCCGGACCACCAGAGCAGCTAGATATAATACATAGCCGCAGTAATCATAATACACTTTATGACTGTCACAGGTGCCATTTACTGGTAGGGGATATTTGTGAATGGCTCAATCCGACAACAAACATCCACACTGACTGTCCCGTCACTAACCCTTTACTGCGCAGAATGACACTTCTGGACACATGAATCCAGCGGTATGTAGGGACGTCTGGGAAACCGTTCCGAATTAGCTCGAGGTCTTTGAAAGATAGACGGACCGACCAGGCCCCAGCTTGGTATTTCAACATGACAAAGATGAAACTGTACACCGTGTCTTGGAATAGCCGCTTCACTTAGCGGCACCGGCAACTTGATCCCTTCACTTTCACTGGGGTCAAAGAAGTATCTCTCACCTTCTCTGTTTCTCTCTAACAAATCTCCCTTTCTGTCTCACTCACACACACACACACACACACACACACACACACACACACACACACACACACACACACACACACACACACACACACACACACACACGGATAAATTGGTTTGTAAGGCCTGGCCTGGTGCGTAAAACTCTCAAAATAACCGTTGACACGATTTTCTCCACCATTCAAATGCCACAGCTGCTGTTGAGTAAAAATAGTTCCGTCTTCTTGAGGTGTCTCACAAGACGTCATATGCGAGGTGCTGATTGGTGATAAGACTGGATACTATAAAGTAAATCACATGCCGCAGACTAGCAAAGACATGCAAAGTAAGGATACAATCCTGATCAAGCTGGTGCAATGATGTGGAACCATTAAGATAAATGTCAAGTGGAGCTTATTCAGTGGAGTGGAGAGTAGTGGAGCTTGTGTTCATCTTTAATACTCTTCAGTATGGTTTCAACAGGTATTTTTCATTTCTTACATTTTGATCAGATGCTGAGGAAGACTGAACCTTCTGAATTTCTCTTACGCAACTGTAGACATAACGTGCTCCTCTTAATCACAAAAATACAAACTAATCTAAATGAATGTCGCATACAACTAAAGTTCATTCTGTAAACATACTTTGACCAAAAACATAACGTATACATGGATCAAACAATATACTTAAATGCAACAAAATGTACATCAAACAGATTAATTTGTTTAGACTTTTCTTTGTTTCTCGGTGAAATAAGAAAAGGAAGTAAAGGAGGCTGAATAGATGTTCTATATGTGAAGAGTAGTTGGGTTACATGGTGGAGAGGAGGTTGTATCGCACCAAGGAGCCACTACACATCCTCCTAGGTCAATATTTTTCATATATTATATGTTCACCTCACGTGTACTATTTTTGTCATATTGATAATTGTATTATGTTGTTTTATTCTGTACACTCAACATCTTGTCACCTCTCTCTGTCGCTCTCAATTTGCCCTGATACATTTTTGTTTTAACAGGGAAACGGAGCGTATCATCTGCTGTACAGACTGCGAAACCCCTTGAGACAAATCTGTAATGTGTGATATTGGGCTGGATGAATCAAATGTACTTGACGTGATGGTAGGTAGGCAGGATATATCTGCAGAGACGTGTTCAGGTGTGATGTGAGCAGATCGATGGGCCGAATGACGCACCACAGGCTCGACATCACACTGTGCGCGGCAGAAGGCGTGACAGGAGGCTGCTCAGCCAGGTGTTCACAGACACACAGGGCAGGACGGGGCCGCTGAACAGCTGGGTGAGGTCACAACCTGTGATGCCAAAACATCCAATAGGGCAGCATTAAAAAACTGTAGAGTCCCACTACAGGAATGTCCAAGCACAGGGTGGCAGAGGGAGGCCAGACGTCGCTGAGCTGGATAGACATGGGATTGATTTGTAGCGAGAATTATGATATAATATTATCTAATGTCTAGTAAGGTACGGATACATGCAAAAGGGGTGCACTTTGACCTCCTTTTGCTACACCATGAAGAAACTGCCCCACAAAAAAACTGAAAACTTTGATTTAAAGTGATTTTTAATGGCCTTGCTTTAGTATACCGCAATATTATGTTGTTTGAACACTCTTTTGGGAGGCGTGTGGCGCAGTGGTCTAGTGCGTTGGTGTTCGGATCAGGGGGAGCACAGGTTCAAACCCCACTGCAGTCAGCATGTCGTTGTGTCCCTGGACACTTCACCCCAAATTGCTCCTGTGGGGATTGCCCACAGTTTTGAGTATGTAAGTCGCTTTGGATAAAAGCGCCTTACATGTAATGTAATGTAATCGTTTTACTGCATGTCTTTTAAGTGAAATCTCACATACTGACAAAATTAATGTATTGATTAGAATAAATTATAAAGTTAATAGAAAATCTATAAATAATATATAACTTTGCAGCCAATCTTATTTGTTACAGTGTATCGTGCACCAGGTCCTTATTCAGAATTCTTATCAGAATTCTCTGAGTTTTTATCAACTTTGGTTCTTAAAACAGACAAAGTAATTATCGTAGGTGACTTTAATATTCATGTTGACGATGATAAAAATAGCCTTACTGTTGCATTTAACTCTATATTAGATGCTGTTGGTTTCTGTCAGAGTGTAAATAAACCAACCCACTGTTATAATCACACTCTCGACCTTGTTCTGACTTATGGTATTGAAATTGAGCAACTATTAGTCGAACCGCATAATCCTGCTTTATCCGACCATTTCTTAGTAACTTTTGAAGTACTGTTACTAGACTACAAAGCATTAGTCAAAAGCTCTTGCAGCAGAAACCTATCTGTTAGTGCTATAGCCACATTTAAGGAAGAGATTCAACCAATACTTAACTCGATAGCATGTCTGCATGTAGGGGAGGAAACTTATACAAAATGTACACCACCCCAAATTGATCATGTTGTTGATAGTGCTATAGATGCGCTGCGAATAAAATTAGACTCTGTTGCTCCTTTGAAAAAGAAGAAAATAAAACAACATAGATTAGCTCCATGGCATAATGCCGAAACCCGCAAAATAAAGCAAAAGTCTAGACAACTTGAAAGGATATGGCGTTCCACTAAACTTGAAGAATCTCGTTTAATTTGGCATATTACTCTCAATGAATATAAGAAAGCACTGCGTAAAGCGAGAGCAGCCTACTACTCTTCATTAATAGATGAGAATAAGAATAATGCAAGATTTCTTTTCAGCACTGTAGCCAGGCTGACAGAGAGCCACAGCTCGATTGAGCCTTCTATTCCCATAGCACTCAGTAGTAATGATTTTATGTGCTTTTTTAACGATAAAATTGTTACTCTTAGAAACAAAATTAATGACCTCTTGCCTTCGACCTGTATAGTGTTATCAACAGCTCCCGGAATCGTAAGTTCTAATATTACACTAGATAGTAAACTAGAATGCTTTTCAGCCATTAACCTTGAACAATTACATTCAATGATTCTCTCTTATAAACCATCCACGTGCATGTTAGACCCAATTCCAACTAAGCTGTTGAAGGAAGTTTTTCCATTAATTAGCACTTCTTTATTAAATATTATGAATATGTCTTTATTATCAGGCTATGTTCCACAATCATTCAAAGTAGCAGTGATACAACCGCTTCTTAAAAAGCACAACCTCGATCCAGAGGTTTTAGCCAACTATAGACCTATTTCTAATCTTCCGTTCCTCTCAAAAATTCTTGAGAAAGCGGTTGCAAAACAGTTGTGTGACTACTTAAAAAACAATGATTTATTTGAAGATTTTCAGTCTGGCTTTAGAACACATCATAGCACAGAGACAGCTCTGGTTAAAGTCACAAATGATATTCTAATAGCCTCAGACAAGGGACTTGTCTCTATTCTTGTTTTGCTCGATCTTAGTGCTGTATTTGATACTATCGACCATGATATCCTATTGCAAAGACTAGAGCACTTAGTTGGCATACAGGGAACTGCTTTAGGCTGGTTTAGGTCCTATCTATCTGAACGCTCTCAGTTTGTACGTGTTAACGATGAATCTTCCACGCAAACCAAAGTTAGCCATGGAGTGCCACAGGGCTCAGTGCTCGGACCTATTTTGTTCACATTATATATGCTTCCGTTAGGCAATATTATAAGGAATCATTCTGTAAACTTTCATTGTTATGCGGATGATACTCAACTATATTTATCAATCAAGCCTGATGAAATTAATCATCTAAATAAAATTCAAGACTGCCTTAAGGACTTAAAAACGTGGATGACCTTAAACTTTTTGATGTTAAACACGACCAAAACTGAAGTTATTGTACTTGGCCCGAAGAATCTACGAAACAAATTATCTAAAGACATACTAACTATGGATGGCATTAATTTGGCCTCCAGTGAGACTGTAAGGAATCTTGGTGTTATATTTGATCAGGATTTATCCTTTAACGCCCACATAAAATCAATTTCAAGGACCGCCTACTTCCATCTACGTAACATTGCAAAAATCAGGCATATCTTGCCTCAAAACGATGCAGAGAAACTAGTCCATGCATTTGTTACTTCTAGGCTGGATTATTGTAACTCTCTATTATCAGGGAGTACTAAGAAGTCAATCAAGTCGCTTCAGCTGATTCAAAATGCTGCGGCTCGTGTACTAACCAGAGTTAGGAAAAGGGACCACATTACTCCTGTTCTGGCTGCCTTACACTGGCTCCCTATAGAACACAGGATAGAATTTAAAATTCTTCTTCTCGCCTACAAAGCCCTTAATGGGCAGGCGCCATCTTACCTTAAAGAACTCATTATACCCTACTGTCCTACTAGGGCATTGCGTTCCAAGAATGCAGGGTTGTTGGTTGTTCCTAGAATCTTTAAAAGTACAATGGGAGCCAGAGACTTTTCTTATCAAGCTCCACATTTGTGGAATCAGCTTCCAGTTTGTGTTCGGGCGGCAGACACCCTATCCGTTTTTAAGAGTGCGCTTAAGACCTTCCTTTTTGATAAAGCTTATAGTTAGGGCTGATTAGATTCAGCCCCTAGTTTTGCTGATATAGGCTTAGTTTGTCGGGGGACATCTTACTTCTTCCTTCTCTCTGTCTATACCCGTGTACACTCATGTTCCGATTAACCCAGCTTCCCCAAATGTCTTTCTTTTTGGTGTCTATATACGCTGGGATCCGGAGTCATGGATGATCCTGCGGTCCTGTGTCCTGGATCGCGAGCGCTGGATCTTGAGTCGTGGCTGTGGTCCTGGATCATAGGTCCTGGATGGATATCCTCGTGGATTCATCTTCCTATTATACACACATGCATTTCCAAACATTTGGACTACCTATGTTGCAAATGTATTATCTTTTCAATTTACACACGGCATCTATTGCACGTCTGTCCGTCCTGGGAGAGGGATCCCTCCTCTGTTGCTCTCCCTGAGGTTTCTCCCATTTTTCCCTTTAAACTGGGTTTTCTTTGGAAGTTTTTCCTTGTACGATGTGAGGGTCTAAGGACAGAGGGTGTCGTATTGTCATACTGATATTCTGTACACACTGTGAAGACCACTGAGACAAATGTAACATTTGTGATATTGGGCTATATAAATAAACATTGATTGATTGATTGATAATGAAAAAAAGTTTAAAAAAAATTCAGCATGCATTGCAAGCTCTAAATTCAACAGGCAGTTGTTAATATTCATCAACAAATTAAAGCCGCTTTCGTTCAGAGTTTTATTTCCACAGTATAATTATGCAAAACAGATCCAAAATATTCTGAAAACAACCTCTTCCACATTTTAAATGATATTACTAACATGCCTGATTAGTTAACCAAATATGCAAGACAATCAGCTCAGAGTCAACTTTGCCTCCACCGACACATTCATATTGCGCTAAGTTAGTTTGAACTTGCTGCTACTTCCTCCAGGCATCCTTCAAACAGAAAATAACAACCGCAAAACCTGTGAAAGAGGAGTGAAATAATTGTCACTCCATTGTTTATCTACCCTACCCTTTGAAGCTGGTTCTTTATAATAATGTGAAATGCACCTCTGCTTCTCATAAGGGTAATATGTTCAATGGTGGAGTCATGTTTTAAGGCAATTGTTGTACATTTGGTTTTGTGTACCATGAGCGGGACAAATACAAATGAAATGAAATGAAATATGTGGTGTTATATCCCTTGAACACACTTCCACTGGAGATTAGTTTATAGCACCATTCACACATCACCTCAGTTGTGTTGGGAGACCAGTAAAGGGCGGGCTGCAAATAGACTGCAGCTTCTGCTCTCTGTGGGACTAAAACACATACACAGTGATGACAACTCACAGCTTTAAGTGCAAACACTGGTTATTGCCAAACCTGTGAGACTGCGCTCGGGATATATGGATTTAATATACACCTAAAAAGATTAAACATAAACCCAATACATATAATATGCCGCTGGGGAAATGAAGCCTCATCAACAGGAATGCTTTTTTTCAGTTAAATATTGTATCAAAAAAAATGTCATTATTAGATTGAGCAGGGAAACACACAGTGGGTGTGATCAAGTGCAGGATGAGTGTGACTGCCTTTGGTGAGAAGCAGGGGTGAGATTTGTCTCAAAAAGCCACAGTGGATGTGATAATAATCACCCAGTGTGTGACCGTGATGGTGTATCTGTTGGTGTGCAGGTAAAGCATCTCTGCATCTGTAAAGCTTTATCCGCAGAGAACAAAACACGAGACATTGGCTGTAATGTTATTTGTTGTCTTCAAATGAATGAAAACACAATGTAAGTGGCCTCACAGCCAAACAAAACACGATGCCAGTCTGACTGGAGGGAAACTAAAGTGTGGCTATCATAGTGTGAACCAGAGAGGCTACCCAGAGCCATTTAGCCAACGAGAGGACAAGCACTGCAAGCCAAGCAGAAGAACTGCCTGGAGCAAGGGAGACGACTGTGTGTGTGTGTGTGTGTGTGTGTGTGTGTGTGTGTGTGTGTGTGTGTGTGTGTGTGTGTGTGTGTGTGTGTGTGTGTGTGTGTGTGTGTGTGTGTGTGTGTGTGTGTGTGTGTGTGTGTGTGTGTGTGTGTGTGTGTGTGTGTGTGTGTGTGTGTACATGTGTGTAATGTGTGTGTTGTGTAGCCCACTGACACTGCAGCTTTGCTCTCTTTATGTCTGTAACTGGAGTTCTGTGAGTGAGAAACCGAGCTATAAAGGCCTGTAGTGTGACAAACATTTACCTCAGACAGCACTGTAGAAGTATCGTATTTTATTAGCACAAGTGATCCAGTCAAGGGGGGGGGGGGGGTCAAATGAGGGCTTGCTCTTAATTTCCGAGCTGGCACTGACAAAGACAAAAGGTTTTCGCATCCATCGCTTCCTCCATCCAACCATCAATCTCTCCGCCCGTCTATCTCTCTCCTCAGCTGTTTCTCTATTGTTCTTTTCAGGCACTTTCATCACAACACAGACTGCCAACTGGACCATTTTATTCACCGTTACAAACAACAACTCTTAAAACCTGCACAACAAAGTACTGTTTCAGTTTCAACTTGGGCACTTTGTGTTAGACTCTGCATGGTTTCTTTCTCTTCCCAATGTGACCATTCATCTGACATGGCACAGGCCATCTGTAGCTGACATCAGGAAATCACTGCTCACATGGCGTCTGTGTGTCTGCGTTAGTTTGCGCTGCAGGGGGGAGGGAAGAAGCAGTGGCTCTTTTGCTTTCCTTCCTTGATGAAAAGTAAAGAAAAATCAAGATAAAGTCATTTGCATTCGGACCAGAGAAGAGTTGTGGTTGAACTCGCTCAGTGGAAATACTTTATTCCCTCCTTGGGGAGTCAATCATTGCATCAACCAAAGCCACGAGTAAGCCCAAATCTGGCCAGTTAGCACTTTAGGACTCACTGCAATGGAAACATCGAGTCATTTACTGTGTTTTGGATTATTTACCAAAGAGACTCAAACGCGATGCATGCCTACTTGAGGAGAACAAGTAATGACAAACCTGGAATTGTTTATATCAAAATAAAATAGCTTTTGGTGATAATGCTTACATTGTGGCTGTATTATCTCTATGCTGTAGTTCATGACATAAATCCAGTGTAGTCAATACCTGCCACAACCTACAGTAGAACTTCTGCATCACACATGCCATTACCCCGGAATATAAAAAGAGTGATGGCAGTGTATGAACAGCCTGTATTGCCTTTTTCTCTCCCTCCTGCTGTGCTGCTCTAACACAACACAAGGGCAGCCCGTTACCATTGAGGCCTGAGAAATGGCAGACTTCACCTTCTTCTGCTTCCCTTTTCATAAACTGGGAAACAAAGCTCTGCTGGTATTGAACCTTCCCCACTGAGCCCGCTGGGACAATCTCATACCATTATAGTACATTCTGCTTCCTTGCTTTATTTGAGTACAGTAGCAAAAAAGATCAATCAATCAATCAATCAATGTTTATATAGCCCAATATCACAAATGTTACATTTGTCTCAGTGGTCTTCACAGTGTGTACAGAATATCAGTATGACAACACGACACCTTCTGTCCTTAGACCCTCTGTCCTTAGACCCTCTGTCCTTAGACCCTCACATCGTACAAGGAAAAAAAGACGAGGTTGTAAATGGCTTCATCTGTTTGAACGAGACGATGTGATGCAAGAAATAATGTGCAGTAACAGGGGTTTCTCTACTCCAATATACAAGGATCATTAAACTTCAGTTGGTGATTCAATTAAATTAGATGTTCTGTCGATACCATCTTGCATGAAATAAGACGCAGTGCGGTCCAGGTTAAGTGAGCCAACTTAACGTAAGCTGCTATCATAACCTTCTGCTCCCTCTTCGATGAGCTCATTGCATTCGAGAGCTGATTCATGAAGACAGTATACATCACTGGTATTCTAACAGGCAAATAAAAGCTGCTCCTTACAAGTGAGGGCTGCTGATTACAATGAGCAGTCGATTGACTTCATTTAAAAAATAAAACATGGGTTTTATTTTTACTCTGCAAACAAACTCTTCACTTTAAGGACCTCTTTTGTTTTAAGGCTTGTGAACATATAGTACACCCCTCATTTCTTGCATTGTCAGTCCTTTTCGCTCAACCATTTTCTTTTCTGCTTTCTACAACATGTAAAAGATTTATTAGAGGAGTTCCTAAACTGTTTCCGTTGCAAACCCTTCGTTTAAGCAAGAAAATCCCTGCGAACAAAGCATTTCTTCATGTTTCAAATCTCTCTTCCTGAGGTTGCTACATGGCCAGAGGAAACAACGAGTGCTCTTTCTAAAAGGTACAGTAGATAAATGAAGCTGCTTTGATGTATTTGTAAGACGAGGAAGGGATTTTATATAAAAGAATAGTTTGACATTTTGGGAAAAGGCTGAATGTCGAGTGAAAATGTTTATTCATCTAGTCAGCAGGTGGTTATAAAGATGTGAGAAAGGCATTTGTTGTATCTGTTAGGCTGCTTTATTAAAACCTAAATCGAATTTATTTAAACTATACATTTGTGTTGAGTTGTATCAATGTCTATTAATATTGAGATGAGTGGAAAGATCATATCATTTAACTGAGCAAAGACAGATTAATCAAAGCAAAGGTCAACATAAGGTCAAACTTCACACAGTCATATCAAAAAAATAATGTTCTGTCCTTGGAAGAGAGGACGAATCAACAAACCTATTTCTGCAAGGACACGGCCGACCACAGTAATATCTCCAGCAGGTGAAAGAAACATATTTCATATTATTACACCAGTTCTCACTTATGTACGGACCGAGCCGAGAAACTGCACATTTCTTAGCGGTATGGTGTCTGTGTTTGAATTTCCAGCCATGATCGACGTTTGAGGTGCCGTGAACCACCCTCGGTTTCACTTCAAGTCTGAGCGGTGTCTCTACACGCCAAATACTAATAGAGTTTACATCAAAGATTTCCCTCCCACTGTGACAGCCAAGTAGATAGCTACACTCACACAATCTCTCTGCCACCTCCTGCCCTTTCCTCCCTCCTTCTCTCCTTCCCTCCTCTCCCACCTCCGGGGGGTGTTGGTAGCAGCGAGCGTCACCTTGCTCTGCACCCAGTGGCTAGATGATGATTTATGGCTGAGGAGAGCGGGGGGTTTGGGAGATGAAGTTGGTGGATGGCTAGGTTCCAAATCTCTTGTGGCGGTGTATGAAAGTGAACCATGATGAATCAATCTAGTCGCTGTATGTCAATCAAAATGATCTTCCTCCGGCATACAGTAGGTTTCAGATGCAGACAGGGGCTAAAGGAAGTTTCTTTCTACATTCACACCCATGTAGAATGAAGATGTACAGTAAGGTGTTCCTTCTCCTTCAGAAGAGAAAAGCCTCAAGATGCCCTCGAGAATAGTTATATTAAAACAAAACAAAATCATCTAAATATTTTTATTTTAAAAAAGGCACAACAACAATTAAAATGTTAAACACACATGTTAATAAGCAAACTCTCATTCACATCTGATTTAATTAATTTTAGAATATATCGACTAACAATTGTGGCCCATTGTGTAGTAATCATTAAGGAAGAGACAAAGAAACAAAAGAAAATAATTTGGATGTTTGTGGTGAAATTCTTCATTGTTCTGCTTAATACATGTGTCAGTAAGGATCAGTGCACAAAGACACACGTGGGAAAATCAGGATAACTGACATATAGGAATATAATGGAGTAATGGCGATAAAAAATGACCTGTGTTTTACCTGCTGTGGATTACCTGCACATGTAATATAATAACTCATTTAAATGCATGTTTTGCAGATATAATAATGAGAGCTACAGAGAGGTTCTTGTTTAGTATGCTAATATACATGTATTCAATATGAATAAAATGATACATATGTGCGGTAGAGGGAACCCCTGTGATGTGTGGCTCTCAGTAAGAAGCCGCTCCCTACGGCTCACTGAATCACTGAAGTCGCACGCAGCATATAAAACAGCATATGTCTCCCGGACATTTACAAGAGTCAGTAAAAGAGGGGACATGTTCTGTTACACTGTACGGAATACCTCTCTGAACAAGCCCTTAAATTGTGTTTCTTTTAAACATAACTACTTCGATATTATTGCGGATGGTGCGTGTTTCTGTTGAGTTTAAGTGGCATCAGGTCATCATCCTTTGGTTTAATAGGAATGCTTCATCACACCTTATGTATTTGAGCCCCAACAGCATGCAACTTGCAGTGGCCAAAAGCGCCCGTCGACCAGTTGTCCGTACTCTATGCATACTGTATGAGTCATACAACAGCAAGTCACACTGACAGATTGTGCTTTGCTCTCCATCTGAGTCCGTTCATATGTCAGTGATATCACAGCTACGTCATTGTTGCTCTGCCATTTCTGTCATCTCCCAGTGGCCATAATGTTTGTGATGAATAACTGGAAATCTGTTGATGGAGGTTCCAAAGGGACATGTATTTATTGTTTTTCAGTCATTGCCTGACACTAAACTGTGAACACAGTATCAGTACTGAACGTAAAGGATGCATATGGTGATATTCTGTATGTTTTACCCTGAACAAATACCATGGAAAAACTAGATGATGTTTTAATAAATGGATCTATCCAACAAGTGTGGTATCCAAAGTCTGATACATCTCATCCCTCTTTGCCATCACACCTCTTTTGCTGTGCAAAGTAAAATAATAATAAATAAAGCTTGATTGAGTCACACGTTTGCATCTAGTGACATTTGTTTATTCATTATCATGTTGACTAAATCCCATATACACCTTCTTGCTGCCATAACTATTCCATAGAGCATCACGTGTGTAATATCCTACTGCATTAAATTGTTAAAAACATTTCTTTTTAAAAACGGGTATCCATCTGTTTTTGGACAGATTGTTCGATTTTTTTAAAAAGAAACAATTATTTGGTGATCCACTTTTCAAGATGTTGGTCTTTAGTAGAGACTAATGGGTAGCTAAATGTTTTAATTGTCAAAAGTCAAACTCATGCTGTTGTATAGACACACCTTAGAAAGTTTGACTGCTGAGCCCATTACTGTACGTGTCTTTATGACACTCCAGTAATCCCTCATGAGCTTCATAGCATCATGTAATACTGCTGGCTGACTTCAACGTGTATGAACCTCATGGACTTGGTTCTGGTTGGACTCAATCTCTACTAACAATTTGTTTTCACAATTTTCTCTCACAATTGGTTCACAAATATGGTGAAAATTGCGGTAAAGTCAATTTGCAGTTAAGTCTGGAGGCAGGAAAAAAGCTATATCAGTTCTTATTTTTTTCATGTTGACCGTCCCGTCCTCCATCAGGATATATCAAAGCTCTACAACTGGCCCACTTCCCTGCATGAGGCGACAATAGCGTCACCACGCAGTAATGCATCAAATTAAGTGGAATGTCAGCTAGGCTAACGGAGCTCTCCTTCTCCTCTCAGCATGAAAAGGAATAGTTTCATGCCTCCAATTTGTCTTTCCATGCCCTCGCTGGCATATATTTTTGCGTTTCATCTAAAAAAACAGGAACAAAAATGATGCTTCTGGCAAAAGAAGAAGAGATGAGAATCAAATTGGAAATGTAGAATCTTTATTCATGACTAGATTCGGAGGTAGAGGTAGTGGTGTTGCCTGGTGAAGAGCAGGCCATACCTGTGGGTGCGATGTAAATATATGCGATAACATAAATTACATCCCAAGGAAAAGACATGAACCTATACCTCTTTCTCTCTTTCTTTTCCCCCCTCCCTCTTTCTTATGTAGATTAAAGTACATAAAAGTGATATGAAGGGAGAGTGATACTTTACAGTGACAGAAGAAAGAGAACGACACAGCAATATGTTGATGATATGGTGATGAGCAAGACAAGATGAAAGTGTGAGTACAAGGCAGAGGGCAGGAAAGAGAGGGCAATCATTCTGAATGAATACATATGCAGTGAGGCTTGTATACAAGTGCGTAAGTATGTGCCTTTGGTGTAATACAAAGAATATGTTTTACATCTAAAGCAGCCAACTAAGGCCTCTGGACGCAGGAAGTAAACAAACCAATTTGTTTTTGTCAGTGTTTAACCTCCAGCCAACTTTTTTTTTTTTACGTTAAGTGAACTTGATTACTTAATACTATTATACAATTATACTAACCCGTGATGTATTAACAGGATCACTGTAGGAATCACTGCAGATTTTAAAGGTTGGTAGCTTCTCACACTGCCTTTACTATGGACAGAAAATAATCCCAAGAAAAGGAATAAAGTTCTCCTCTTTTTGATGTAATCCTCGACCACTCCCCAAAGTCCTGGTCTTGTGAACATTCAGTAGGAAATGATGTGTTCCTTTCAAAGCATCGTGGTTGTAGTCACTTGTTGGATAGTTATATTTCACTGAGAAGTTTAGGATTTATTTGACACAATCTCCGTCACATGGGCTGCATTCAATTCATTTAACCTACATACTTATTTGGTTTGGTTTAGGAAGAGCCATAGATCTTAGATTACTCTGATAAGGTAATGTCTGGGTTTGTTTAAAGGATCATTTACATGGAGTAATTGTTAGAAGTCATGACAGCTGGGTGTGCATCTTTTGTTAAGTGACAATCACAGTACACTTTGCTTTAAATTATACCATCCAAAAAAAACTGTAAAGACATGAGAATATTCTGCTAAAAATAACAATTATTGGTATAACTCTCAAAATGTAGTGCTGTGTTTTTAGTTTATTTCAAAAGTTTAAGTCCCGGGTAAAAGATGTCCCTCATTTATTTAAAGGTATTTTCTTAATATATGCGAACAGGAGGTTTCACGTTTCCCATTATGACTTGTGAAGGTTCCACATTAGGATAACAATTGGCTTCCAAGTTGGGATGTAACAAAATACTGCTCATACATCCAGGACTTTCATTGTCTTTTAAATCACCGCATAAAAATGCGCATGCGCGATATTCACATCGCAGGACGTGCAATTTTTTAAATTTTGTTTTAGTAGGCAAATTAACTCAAACACGTCATGTTACAATTATTTTGCTGCTTGCTACAAAAGGAAAACGTGCGCGGCTCTCATGTCAGGGGTACTTGAGTGAGTGACAGCAAACCACCAATCACAATCAAATCTCCAAAGCAAACGGACCCGGTGATTAAAGGTAACAACACTGAATAAAGTAGTTTCATGTGTTTCTCCAGGGCAGTTCGGCGCTGCTAACCGAGCTAGCTCAGCTTGTTGCTCTGATAACTTAACATCCAGACGTCCGTGACTAAAATCCTTCATCCGGTTAAATATAGTTACAAAAATACCAATTGTATAGCATTAAAGTTCAAGAAGGAATGGTTTGTGGAAAAAAACGGTATTTTCTTCAATTCTGTATGTTTTCATATCCCAGAGAAGCAGAGATAAGTGGTGGAGAGAGAGCAAAGAAGAGTGAGAATGAATGAAAAATGTTTTGCAAGAGAGTGAGATTATCCGTGGCATTTCACTATGGTTCTAATCCATACTTTACAATATTGTCGCCCAGAGCCATACATCTGTCGCCCAGTACATCTGTCATACACAGAGGAGAGGAACTATAGGAACACTTTGCAGACAAATGGGCAGGAGGGGAGAGAGGATATTACACTGCGGTAATCTGTCTCGCGTATGCTTCTATGGGTAACCACTATTCTATCATAGGGCAAATGTGACCATACACTTTGTGTCAAAATGTTACCCAATTTAAAATAAAACTACGCTAATTCATGACTTTTAACTGATTGTGCTAATACCCCTACTCTGAACCTCCCGCCTTCACTTCCTCCCCGCGAGTCTCGGTAACATTTACGAAAACATTCGGCTTGAGGAATTTTGAGAGCGCTGTTTCGAGAGAAAGGGTCTATTTGCATCTCCCGTCGCACAACTCAAAAGGTGTTTCCACTGTCTTGAGGGCACGGC